>NW_023270615.1:18863171-18940258 GCF_011800145.1 Mirounga leonina
AGCCCGCGGAGGGGCATGCTTCCCCGCACCAAGTACAACCGCTTCAGGAACGACTCGGTGACATCGGTCGACGACCTTCTGCACAGCCTGTCGGTGAGCGGCGGCGGCGGCCAGGTCTCGGCGGCGCGCGCGGCCCCGGCGGCGGCCCCCTACCTGCTGTCCGGAGACGCGCTGCGCAGGGCGCCCGACGATGGGCCGGGCAGCCTGGGCCATCTGCTCCACAGGGTGTCCCACCTGAAACTCTCCAGCTCGGGCCTCCGCGGGCGCTCGGCGGCCAGGGCGCGGGCGGGCGCGCGGCTCTCGGGCAGCTGCAGCGCGCCCAGCCTGGCCGCCCCGGACGGCAGCGCGCCCCCCGGCCCCGGCGCCCCGGCCATGCGCGCCGCCAGGAAGGGCCGGCCCGGCGATCAGCCGCCGCCGCGCGCCCCGCACGCCAGCGAGCAGGTGCTGGGGGCCGGAGTCACCTACGTCGTCAAGGTGGGTGCGGGCGCGGGCGCGGGCCGAAGGGCGGGTCGCCGCGGAGGCCGGAGGCGCGCGCTCCTTCCGGGCCGGCTCGCGGGGCCGCGGGCCGGGGCTCTGCGGACGCGCCCGCCGCGCACCCGTGGGCAAGAGCTTTGCAGTGGGTGACCTCGCTCTGGCCTGCTCTCTCCTTGGCTCCACTCGCCTGGCCGCTGGCTGTGCCGTGTGTCCGGCCAGTGGCCCTCTGGGCACGGGCCGCTGTCCCTGGCAAGTGGGCATCAGGCCGGCGCAGTGAACACACTTGGAAGGACCGGAAAGCCCTGCCCCGAGAGATGCAGGCGGTGCGACTACTTCTGCTGTGTCTGCCCCAAGAGGCAGGGTGGGTGGTTCGGTTCCCGCGGCTTCTAGCTTGCAGGCCAAACGCTGCCTTGCTTTACGGAAGCCGCTTGTACTTCCTACCCAGCAAGGTTTTCTCTGGTGTGTCTGCCTTTCCTTCCCTACCTGAGGGTTTTGGTTCGCAGCAGCAGAGGAGAATTTAGGACTGTTTTTCCCTGGGGCTGTAGCCTTCCCTTTAAGTAGGCTGAAAGGGGCTGAGCACACGGGCCTGGAGCTGCCGGCTGGAAAGGAGGTTTTTCCTCCAACACAAAGAATTATACAATCGTGCCCAGTGTGGTCCATAAAATTCCTCCCTTATACCAATATTTCATGATGTTTAAAGAGCCAGCACGCAGCTCCCGTCCACGGGCCTGCCTCACACTCCTGTCTTCCTGCCTGTTGGACAGTAGTGAGCTGTCCCTGGGCCCTGCGGCCGGGCAGACATGTGCCAGACAGGGGGAAGCGGGGGGAGCTCTATTATTTGTCAGGTCACTCCAAGGCATGGCTATGTGTTTAAAAAGAGATGAGACGCACACAGTATCCCCACTGTGCCGTCAGGCACGCTGAGAAGCCTGCAGGGCATCTAGCCTCCACCGATTGGCTACAGGTTCAGTTTAGAAATTCAGCAGACACATCCTCAGGTGAAATGTTGTATCTTGGCAGTGTGGGGTCCAAAGTATTAAAAGAAGCAGTTAACTGTGGATTATCTGTAACTGTCTAAACAGGACTGACAAAGGAATGTGATCCTCACTGTTAAAAATGGGGCCTCTCATCCGATGGAGGCTGCTTTCTAATTGAATCTTCATCTTACCTTCCGAAAATGGATTCATTTGTTTTACAGAAGGGACGGAGATGGGCATAAAACATGCACGTCTGCTTGAGTTTTTTATAAAAGAAAGTGAATATCCTTCCTGTGGTCCTGCTTTAAATTATATAACCAGGAGCCAAAACAGAAAGAAAAAAAAAAAAACCAAAACCAAGCAAAAACCCTGACAACTTTGAGGTGAGATCGTGGCACTGGAGTCGATGACGTCTAGTGTGCTAATATAATTGCTATCTCAAAAAAAAAAAAAAAAAAAACCAGAAAAAGAGCCTACGTTTAAAATAGACAGACCTTGGCAAAGCTCACTCTCTATGCCTGTCATGTTGAACATAGGAGGTAGTTTTCAAATGGAGGGAGAATTCTCAAACTTACACCTTTAAAGTTTTCCTTTAGAAGAAACATCCCTCCCTTGGCTTAGAGCTTTGCTGTTGCTTTTCGAAGAGCGATCCAGTTTAAAGGTCAGTTGGGTTGGATTCAGAGCAGAGCGAAGCGAGTCAGCACTGCGGGGCCACCCTGTTGGTGTAAGGTTGTGAACCCCGGGCAACAGCAGAACTCATGAGGGCAGAAGCTGGGTCTGCCTGAGCCTCTGGGTCTGGGGGTCACATGATCATGCCTCCAGTAAATGGTCGCAGTGCCCGGGGGGCACCTAGCGTGCCTGCTTAGCGTTCGGTGCCATGAATGGTGATCAGGTGAACATCAGCTCAGGCTTCCCCAGAGAAGTGTGGAAACACTTAGCAAGGAGGTCGGACACTGAGGACAAGGTCTCGTGCACACGCTTGATTCCCCAGATCACACGGCGCTCTGTTGGTGTGCATTTCCGCGTTGCCCATGTGGAGTTGAACATCATGGACTTATTCTCTGGGAAAATCACAAAACTGAAAAAAAAAAAAAAACAAGAAACCTCTTAACTTGGTATTATTTGCTGATCTGTGAATAGTTTTACTAGTATCTTGGCTTTTTTTTCTCTGGTAGAGAGAAAGAGGCAATGTTTATTACATGACTGTACATCAGCTGTCAATCTAAAGGCTGAGGGTTTGGGGAAGAACTAATTATTGCCTTGGATTTAAATTTATTTCTATTCTTTTTTTTTTAAGGTTTTTTTATTTATTTGACAGAGAGAGACACAGCGATAGAGGGAACACAAGCAGGGGGAGCAGGAGAGGGAGAAGCAGGCCTCCCACTGAGCGGGGAAGCCTGATGCGGGGCTCGATCCCAGGATCCTGAGATCATGACCCGAGATGAAGGCAGACGCCCAACGACTGAGCCACCCAGGCGCCCCTTAAATTTATTTCTAAACTAAGGAGCCCCCCACAATGTTTTCCTATTTCTAAATTCATATGCTGTATAATTATAGGTTTTCCCCCTCGTAGAAATACCTGCTATGGCACTATGAGGACGCCGTCTGCAAGATTTTTATTGAAAATTATTTCAACTCCATCTGCTTCCATGGGAGTAGAAACTGTGAAGTGCAGGAGTCTGGTGGGGTTTGCTCACCTAGGAAGCATCAAACTATTTGAACAGCAGGTTGTAATCTTAATTAACGAAGGATATGAAGTCTAGAGACGGAGAAGGCTCTTGAGCAACAGGAGAATTCTGAGCTCAGCGGGTTTGACTCATCCCACGTGCCACCAGCAAGTCTGCTCTGATAGGGCACCAGGGCCCTGGGCTCCCCCAGATGCAGATTCCAGGGCTGGATGAACGTCAGGAGCCCTTCCTGGCTGGACTTTTGTACCCGCCTAGTGTTGTGGGATTGCAGGGTTCTTGTCTCATGGAGCCGAAGAATGAATCTCGCTGGCACATAAGGATGAAGTGAAGTGAAAGTTTATTAAGTGAAGGTTAGAACAGAAAGGAAAGAAAAAAGCTCTCTAGAGTGAGCGGGGTCCCGAATGGGTGGCCACTGTGGGGTTTTAGGGCTGGTCTTTTACAGAAAACTAACTAGGGAACTTAAGTCTTCTTGAGGTCACCACCGGTAACACCATGATCACTGTCTCCTTTGGTTACTTTCAGTGGTCAATTTGTAACTATCATGAAAATATCTTGTCTGTGACATTTAAGACCAAGGAGGGGGTCTCCTTATGTTCCCTTGTCTCTGGCATTTCTCCACATCAGGGATTTCTGGGAGCCTGGTCCCTTCATCCATTACCCATCTCTCGCCACCCAGCCCTGCCTGTCCCTTACTCACCAGGTATGCTTGACCCTCATTTTTCTCTTTTGGTAACACAACCGTGAAGAACGATGAATATTTCCATGACAATTCCATCTCAAAACCACATTTGGACCTGGAAGGTGCGTAGAAATTGTTTTGATTATACTGCTGTCCACCTTGAAATTCTTTTGCCTCAGAGTCCAAGGCGACCACACCTGAGTGTCCATGGGGGCTACGACCAGTCTTCGGCGGGTTTTAAGGGCGATGTTGGGGTGCTCCGCACACAGGCCCGCAGAGTGAACAGCTAAGGAAGGAGAGACAGGCATGGACATGCCACTGGCCGAGGGAGGAGGGCCATCTGAAGGCCGGCATGGCCTTGAGGTTCAGCCCTGACCCCGACGGATGGGCGCAGTAGTGTGGGGACTGCTCGGGGTCCCACTGCTGGCCCCGGGGTCCCCAGAGGAAGGGCTTCTCCTAGAGCACATTACACCACAGACTCAAAACCGGCAAGGAGGTGACCTCATTTAGGGCTGACCCCAGTGCCCACAGCAAGAATTGGGAACCGAGTGAGGAGCGGTGACCTCGGGTGCTCACTGGTCCCTCTCAACACAGACAGGGGTGGTGACCTGCTGCTAAGTACTGTGGTGGCCCCTTTGGACATCTGCAGATGGCCGTCTGCTCTTAACCGCAGTCTCGGTTAGGGGCTATTTGCAGGAGATTCTATCAGAGAGCTACGGACTTTTCTCCCGATACGCTGGACTGTTTTTCTTTGGGAACGAAGCCTTCTTTTTACAAAAACTCTTTTAAAAATTATTTTGTTTCTCCCATTTGTGAATCTGATGATATTTGGGGTGGTATAAATTATTCGTTTTATTTATAAATGTTCTATTGCTCTTTATAGATGGTCTTTATAAACTGCACTTACTCTAAAAATTATTTTAAATTGGTATTTTATCCGCTTGCCTCAGGTTCGTTAAAAATACCTTCGATCTTCCGTGTCATAGTGTTGTCTTCCTGTGACACCATGAGCAAAGGTCATTGCAGGCTTATTTCGCCATGAGACGTTATCATGATGGGATTGATTGAATTTTGTTTTTTTTCTGGGTGAAAAAAACTGTTCTTTGATGTGGAGTAGAACTTGCAAAGTTGATTTAAATTTTTTTTTGAAAAATCTCATGTGGGTGGCTTACGTGTAAATATTATCTAAATGGTTTGAAAAAGTTTAGGAAATTCTTTTGAGATCAATAGACAAAATTATTAGTTTAATCTGGAAAGTGTATCAGCTCTCTTTTTATGTGACACCGTATAGCAAGTGTGTTAAATGTGTGTGCCCTGTACACACAAACACACACCACACAACACACACAACACACAACACACACAACACACACAACACACACAACACACACAACACACAACACACACCACACAACACACAACACACACAACACACAACACACACAACACACAACACACACACCACACACATGCACAAACACACGCACACGTACACACAGATACGCACACCAAACAGGTAGACAACTTGTGATGACTTTGGACAGGGGTGATTTTCTTTTGTGTTAGAAAATACTAAACGTTGGGGCACATGGGTGGCTCAGTTGTTAAGTGTCTGCCTTCAGCTCAGGTCATGGTCCCAGGGTCCTGGGATCGAGCCCCGCATCGGGCTCCCTGCTCGGCGGGAAGCCTGCTTCTCCCTCTCCCACTCGCCCTGCTTGTGTTCCCTCTCTCGCTGTGTCTCTCTCTGTCAAATAAATCTTTAAAAAAAAAAAAAAAGAAAAGAAAATACTAAACGTCATATTTACAGAAATACCTGATTATCTCATTCATCTTTTCATATTCATGTTTAAGAGAAAATCATTCTGGGAAAGATAAGCTCTTGACCACACTTTAATCCTGCAAAGCATAGACTTCTTTCTTCTCTATTTTCCCGCTGTGTTTTATCTTTGATTATGTCTTATTGGTGAGGAAGGCATGATACATGTTATTTCAGCAAAGTCCTGGTAACGGAGAATGCGGGCAGCGAACGTGCAAACCCACGTGAGAGGCTGGCTTTCCAGCCAATAGGCTCGTCCCAAAGGTGTGCAAAGCCCACAGCCCTCGCCTGGATGTGGCGCCTCGGCGCAGGGACGTGGCCCAGCAGGGTGGCCTGTCTCTGGTGGTGGCTGGTGTCATGGCGGGACACCTCGTGCTCCCAACAGCCCCCCGGGGCTGGTGGAGAGGGGCCTGCTCCGCCGTGCCCGGGCCATGCCGCTCAGGGTCAGGGCCAGACTGCACGGCGCTCCTGCCCGCGATGTTCGGTGGGTTCAGAGGAAGTACGGTGAGGACCCAGCCTGTTAAATGAAAATCGTCAAGGACTGATGAAGTCAAACAGAATTGTTCAATTCAGAAGTGAGATGGTTTCAGATGATATGGAAAGAAATGGCCAGTCATGCATATTGGTAAAGAACAGAAAGAAAAATTTGACTTTAGCATAGAAGATCTACAGTATGCAGTGGATGAGGAGTGTCTTTATGGTGGGGGCACTGAGCATGGGGGTGGCCTCCTGAGTGGGTGGGCCTCACGTGGGTACCGATTTTCAATTGCGCTAAAACCCCCACAGACCAAGCCGTGTCCGTGTGGTTTCACCTGCCCCCCACCCACCCCAGGGCTGGGACCGCGGCCCACCGATGTGCCCAGCCTGCCCCTCCCAGCACGAGGACAGGTGGAACCCACGTCAAGAAATAATTCCTATAACCCTAGTTTTCAAAAAAAAAAAAAAAAATCTGAAATGGTTGTTGAATTTCTTCAAGGGCTTTTTCAGCATCTAGCGAGATAAATAGGTATTTTTCACCTTCTTCTGTTAATGTGGTGAATCATTTATCTTTGTGACATACGTGTCTTGGCTTCCTGTTTGAATGCTCTCTGCTGCTGGCCTTTGCAGGCAGAGGTCTGTCCGGCTCCTCGTCAGGAGACACAGTCGTTCATGGTCTGGCCCTTGTCTTGTCCTCTGAGCCCCAACACTGTGGCCACAGGAAAGAGCTGGTTCCCCCCAGACCTGCTGCACCTCTGGCCTTCACTCACATTCTCCCCATCTGGGCCCTTCTCTCTGCCCCGTCTTGGCCTTTATTCTAATAAAGCTCTGTGAGCTAAGGATCTCTCCATAAGGGCCCTAGGCTCCCAGTTTGCCTTTGTAGTCATCACTTCCATCCCCAGCAGGTGCCTACCCCTGGGGCCCCTGAGAACCCAAGAGAAATCAAATGGCCCCTGCTCTCAAGGAAGTCACTCCCTATGGGGGAAGTCACTCATTGGGAGGGTTCCATGTGTGATGAGGCCAGGAGCTGTGGGGACGGTGGTCCTCCAGGTATTCCCAAGACCCCTCTGGGCACAGAGCCTCGGGTAGGCAGACAGTGGCAGAGACTGGGGAGAGAGGCGGCTGAGGGCCAGGGGGGATCCAGACAGAGCAGAGGGGACCAGTCAGGGGGGTGACCTGGGGCCTACTTACATGTACGTGGCTGTTAAGAATTTAACTCCAAAGAGGCACATTTTGGATTCTTTTCTATTAAAAGATTGCTCGATAATTACTCTTTATATGAACAGACATGTGTGCAGGGTCCAGCCAGAGTCCTCACAGGCTGTTCTGTAGATGGGAAGCATGATTAGCAGACCCACGAATTCTCTTTAAAGCTCATTATGGGAAGGTTTCGGTAAGAGAATCAGCTTTAATGAGAGCCGTGAGTGGTCATTATGAAGTTAAATATTGTATAGCCAGATTTCACCAGGACATTTCCACCCAGAAAGCTAACCTCCTGAGCACTTCCTGGTGCCCCCACCTCCAAGGAAAGCACCGGATTTATGAAAAAGATGAGGGAGGGTGAGTGGATGCAGGAAGTGTTTCGTGGGGGCCATCAGTCCCCCGTGGAGGGGATTCTAGGTTGTGAAGGAGGGTCAGGACTATTTTCCAAAAGGAGTGCACGATCCCGTTGAGCAGGGAACGATGCTCCATTGGAAACACACAAGCAGGTTCATGTCCAGTAAGCTGCTGGTGGCCTGGGAGGGTGGAGGGGGCTTGGAACTGGCAGGAAGGCTTCACGGGGGGCCGGGGCGGGTGCAGGTCCTGGGAGACTGTCAGGTCCGTGCGGGCGGGGGGCTGGCGGATGCTCCAGGCCGGGGAGTCAGTGCAGGAAACCCACTGGAGGAGCGAGCAGCCCGGCGTTTGCTCGGATGGGGCTGACCTTCCACCGGGCTGGCCCAGGTCAGAGGGCAGCAAGGCTTCAGCCTCCACGTGTCAGTGGCTCAGGCTGCTGCGCCTCAGAGTCGGGGGGATGCTCCCCATTTACTGGAGGGGCCTGTGTGCTTCTGTCCCCGCGGGATTGCCGGCGTTGGTAGGGCGGATCTCCTTCCTCACCAGGCGAGGTCCCCGAGGTATGTGTCCGCTCCTCTGTTTCTCTAAGCTAACGTTTCTTACTCCGCCGCCCACAGACTCGACCTCACTGTTTCTTGGCTTCTCTGATCTGCTCACATCCCAGCCTGTAGATGCCCATGTAAGATTCTACCCATAGAAGGAACCTGGTCCAATTGCCATTCAGGCTATTCTTAGAGTTTTGCCCTGTCCTGAGGATAATCTGGGCCTTAGCTGATATGCCCACACAACGGGGGGTGAGTTCATCTTTGCCTGAGATCCAGGAAAGGGGGGTAGGGCTTCCCTTACAGCTGGTTCCTTGTGATCTCCAAGCAGCATTATTCATGATTCTCGGAGTCACACTTCCTTTTATTAAAAGGCTCAATGCACACTCACCTCTGCCACCCACCCTCCACGCCCACTGCCTGCTGCAGGACACGGGACTCCTATGGGCCTCCAGCCACAGCCTCTGCCATCGGGGCTCAGAATTGCAATGGAGAAGGCCGTGCAGTGGCCCCTGGGGATTGTGCTGCCTGTCCAGCAAAGCGAATGCCCCGTCACAGACGGGGTGGGGGTGGGGTGGGCAGCGAGTTCTGATGCGTCCACACCCTGCGGCCACGTGCAGCCATTTAAGACCGAGCCTGAGAGTCCTGCCATGGTTGACTGGAAGAGATCTTCACGAGGGATGGTCAGGCGAGCAGAGAGCATGATGCAATGATGTGTGTCTCGAGACGGGGACAAGCACAGTGCTGGTGGGAGCCTCTGGCAGCCTACCCTGAGCTGCCGCCGGACTCCGTGCAGAAAATCAGCAGGGCCACACGGGACCGAGCGACACTCAACCCCACGAGCCAGGGCCACGCATAGAGTACTCGGTGAAGCCAAAGCAGAGGAAGTGGGTTTATCTGGTGCCCGTGCGGCGGCCGACAAGATAGACCCTAGCTGGAGCCAAAGAACGAGTCTAAGCAGAATGATCGAAACTCAGAATGGATTCAAATTAGAAATTCATGAAGAAAGACAACGGGAAAATCTCCAAACACTTGGAAATTAGGCAACATGCTTATAAATAACAAAGGACAAAGGCGACATCTCAAAGGAAATTTAAAAATACACAGAACTGAATGAACATGAAGGCACCACATATCAAAGTATGTGGGATGCGATGGAACAGAGCAGGGAGGGACGTTCGCGGCACCAGGTGCTTGCACGGGAGAAGAGAACATTTCTCCCACCAATAATCTAAGTGTCTCTCTCAAGACGCTAAAAAAGAAGAACAAAATACATGGAAAGAAAGCAGCAGGAAGGAAATCACAAAGGTAAAGGCAGAAAGCAATGAAATGAAAAACAGAAAATCAATAAGAAAAAAATCAATGAGATGGATAAACCCAGCAAGATGAAAAGAGAGAAGACAGAGATCAGCGCGGCAGGAATGGGATGGGGGCTGTCTCACAGATCCCGCCACGGCTCCCGGCCGGCCCCGTGCTCTCCAGAGCAGGCATGGCCCACGGCTGCTTCCTCGGGGCGAGGAGAGCCCGGCCGGCTCCGTGCAAAGGGCCTGTGGTGCAGAGCATGCTCCAGTGTGGCAGAGATCCAGGACTGCGAGCGAGCGGGGCCCAGGCCAGCTTATTTTAGGGGGAAGGAGGGCTGAAGAAAAGCAGTGCTCAAGGGGACAAATGGCATTTTCTAAGACCAAGCAGCTAGTGCGGGGTCCGAGTGGGGACCCTGGTGGTAAATGGGGACACGCCTGAATAGAAAGGGCCAGCTAGCTTTGCGTCCTTTGCACATCAGCGGTGACGGGGCTTTAGCAGCAGCTCCAGTATGTGCTTCTGGAGCGTTGCTCCGCTCGCCCCCTTTGACTTTGAAGAACAGATGCGGCCTCTTGCACTGCTGTGATTTTCGGTTGAAACGGAGCTCAGTGGTTTCCTTTTACCCGAGCCCTGGCCGTCCTTCCTCCCTCTGACTCAGCGTCCCCGCCATACGTGAGGCGGATGACACACGCCACCAGCCAGCACTCACAAAGGCTTCCTGGTTGCTTTGATGAAAGCTGAGATGGCACTTGTGTTAATATAATCTTCTCCGTGAGATGAAAGACGGAGAGAGAAGGAAGCTTGGATGCAGGGTTTGCTGAACCCAAATGGCCAGCTTCCTCCCTGTCTGGGAGCGGGAGGAAACCCAACAAAGAACACGGGCAAGCCGAAAGCGGGTCGTCACCTGTTTCGGTGGCCAGCCCTCGTGTCCCCCGAGGCTGTCCTGCGGTGCCGTGCCCACCGGTGGAGCGCGTGTCTGGCTCTGGGTGCCCCGGGCCTCTGGACAGGAGGACGGCTTTACTTAGCTCTTCACCTTCCGCTTCCCGGGGGCGCCTCTGAGCCTCATGTCCCTCGTCTGACGTGGGGCAGAGCACGGCGGAAGGGCGGCTGGTACCAGGCCTGGCGGGTGGCACGTGAATGCTGGCTGTTTGGGCCGCCCGTGGCCCTTGAACCTGAGGCCAGGGCTCAGCTCTCCAGAGCTCCAGGAGTCAGGGCCGACCTCTGCCTTCTCTGTGTGAGCGAGATCGGTGACTCCATTACTGGAGGAAGAGTTCTGTCCTGTGACAAGACTGGTCAGCCCACCTCCTGACTCAGGTGAACCTGCTCCACGGGGCAGGTGTGGAGGTCCAGCCTGGGGTGGGGGGGACGGTGGAGGGGACCGATGGCCTTCCTGGCCCCTGCCTCGGGTTCTCAGCTTCACAGCTTCTGCAGAGGGTCTTGGGCCACAGCAGGAGGGGGCACGGGCCTATCTTGGGGGGGCAGCGAATGGCTGGGTAGTAACCTGCAGCTGGTGGGAGGAAGCAGCCTGAATGGTGGAGGCAGACGTGGTCAGGATGGGCAGGTCTGTGCGGCCGCAGCTGGTGCCTCGGGGTCCAAGTTGACCGGTGTTGGTAGAGAGCTTGACATCCACCCTATAAGGAGGTGAGCAGAGCTGAGCTGTCCCAAGGCTTCAAGCGGCATTTATCATCATGCCAAGTTGTTGTGGAGGGTGGATTAGAAACGATTTTAATTTTTTGAGGCTGATAGTATTTTCCAAAGTTTTGTAGAACGAACACACGTTATTTATCAGAAAAAGATGAGCATTAAAAATAAAATCATTTCAAAGACTCTCTTAAAAGCAATGATCTTTTTCAAAATATTTTTTTGGTCCGTGTGTAGCAAACCATGCCACCTTAAACGTTCAGGTCAGTGAGCACATGTATATGCATGTGACGCCCACGCAGACTCCTGACCGTATTCCCAGGCCCTGCTGGGCTCCTTCATTGCCCAGCCAGTCAGTGCGGGGGTCCAGTATTCTGGATTAGTTTATGTCCCTGACCTGTTAAATGAAAAAAATACTTAGCAATATTGGCCAAACTGGGGCTGTTAGGTATGGCCATTCCTTTAACATGAATAGTAACTTCTCGACAAATTTAAGGCTGTTTTTGTAGGAAATTTTGTTAAGTATATACCTTTAGTGATCTGTAATCCTATATAAAGTAGATGAGGCAAATTAGTGAAATCTAGAGTTAGCCTATTCTCAAATATATATAAACTGTCATAACAAAATAAGTATCCCTAAATCAAGTCATTTTGGAGTCTCTGATTTTTCAATAGCGATTGCAGACAGAATTTTACTTGAATTTAAAGTTGCCACACTGTAGGTTGATGACATTTGAACTCTGATTGGGTGGGTGGTAGCATTTGCACATGCTCAGGCTCACTGGTCCCCACTGGGGGTTTGGAAGAGGCGAAGTTCACAACCCTCCCTGGCCTTGGGTTCTCACAGGTTGTTGAGTGACGATTCACCACGTCATGGATGAGACCGGGCCAGAGGCTCGTCTATACTGATTTTACAACCCACGGCTTCAACCCTGATTTCACATGTGGCCCCCTCCACGATAGAATATGAAACCATTCAAGGGGCGCCTGGGTGGCTCAGTCGGTTAAGCGACTGCCTTCGGCTCAGGTCATGATCCCAGGGTCCTGGGATCGAGCCCCGCGTCGGGCTCCCTGCTCCGCGGGAAGCCTGCTTCTCCCTCTCCCACTTCCCCTGCTTGTGTTCCTGCTCTCACTGTGTCTCTCTCTGTCTAATAAATAAATAAAATCTTTAAAAAAAAAAGAATTCGAAACCATTCAAGTCACTAGGGGTTGGCTTCATGAACAACAAAATCCCAGCAGGGGATCACTATGACTGCAAACCCAGATGTCCATGCAACAATTGGATGTCTGTGGATACTTTTAGTTAACCATGCTTAGCTTTCTTTTATGGAAGCGATACATGCTAATTACAGAAAAAAGTCGAAAATAGTGAAAAGCAAAAGAAGAAATTAAAATCAACTGTAATCCCAGACTTCCGTGATGACTTCTATCAAAATTTCCGTGACTTTTTTCGTCCTTTATTTTTACTTATGCAAAATTGAGGTCAGGCTCAGTGATTCTCCAAATCATTAAATATTATTGGATGGCATGGTTTTTAATAGTTGCATGATATTCTATCCCATTAATTTTTATAACTTACTTAAACATTGTCCTATTTTTGTTTTTTTAAAGATTTTTTATTTATTTATTTGACAGAGAGAGACACAGCAGGAGAGGGAACACAAGCAGGGGGAGTGGGAGAGGGAGAAGCAAGCTTCCCGCCGAGTAGGGAACCCTACGCGGGTCTTAGTCCCAGGACCCTGGGACCATGACCTGAGCCGAAGGCAGACGCTTAACGACTGAGCCACCCAGGCGCCCCAACATTGTCCTATTTTTGCATATTTAGGCTGTTTCTATTTATCATTATAAAAATTGAGTGTTTGATCATTCATTCATTTAACAAATTGCACTGAGTTTATATTATGTGTTAGGCCCCATATAGGTAATGATGGCACATTTGGGAATAAAAAAAGGAGATGTGGTCTCTGCTGTCCTTCAACTTATGTTCTGGTGAAGAAGTCAGACTCACCAAATAAATAAACTAATCAAATAGAGACTTGATTAAACCACTAATCAAATAGTTTATAAAATACATCAATGCCCCAAATAGCCAAAACCATCTTGATGAAGAGGAACAAAGTTAGAGGACTCGCATTTTCTGATTTAAAGAACTGTATTATGGGCCTAAGTATAGGCACTTAGATCAATGAAACAGAATTGAGAGACCAGAAGTAAGCCCATACATTTTTTGGTCAGTTGATTTTTGACAAAAGAGCCAAGGCCATTCGATGGAGAATTGTCTTCAGTAGATGGTGTGGGACAACTAGATGTTCACATGGGAAAGAATGAAGTTGGAGCCTTTCTCACATCACATAAAAAATGAACTCCAAATGGATGAAAGCCCTAACTGTGAGAGCTAAAACCATAAAACTCATGGAAAACACACAAGGGGAAATATTTGTGACCTCGGATTAGGCAATGGTTTCTTAAATATGACCCCAAAGACACAGGCAACAACAAAAATAGATGAATTGAACTTACCAAGATGAAAAACGTTCGTGCTTCCAAGGGCACCACCAAGAAAGTAAAGAGACAACCAAAGAATGGGAGAAAATATTTGCAAGTCGTGTGTCTGATGAGGGACTGGCATCCAGAATATATGAAGAATTATTTCACCTCAACAATAAAAATAAAAATAACCTTATTGAAAAATAAGCAAAGGATTTGAATAGACATCTTTCTGAAAAAGACATACAGATGGCTCATAAACATGTGAGAAGATGCTCAGCGTCATCAGGGAATTGCAAATCGAAACCACCATGAAGTCCCACCTCACGCCCACTAGGTCAGCTAAAATAAAAACGATGGGCGATAACAAGGCTGTGGGAAACTGGGACTCCTCCACCGGTGACAGGGACGTAGAACATTGCCGCTGCTCCTGGAAAGGCTAAACAGAGTTGCCACGTGACCCCCGATTCCACTCACGGGGGAATGCCCAAGAGACCTGAGGACCCATGTTCACAGGGAGACTCCTTCGTGGATGCTCACAGCACCATTGCTCATAATGCCCTGACGTGGAAACAACCAGGTGTCCACCAGCTGTGAACGGAGAAGCAGAATGTGGTCTGTCCATACAATGGATTAGTATTCAGCTATAAAAAGAAGTGAAAGGCTGACGCCCGCTATAGCATGGATGGACCCTGAAAAGCTGTGACGGGTGAGGAAGCCAGACACAAAAAGACACGCACATACCGCCTGATTCCTCTTATAATGTCCACAACCACCAAACTCTGCAGAGATAGGAAGTGGATTAGGGGTTGCCAGGAGTTGGGCGTGGGGAGCGACTCCTGAGGGGTCCCTATCCAGGCTTCTTCCTAGGGTGATAATAATGTTCTGGAATTAAATAGTTGTGGTGGTTGGACCGTACTGTGAATATCCTGAAAATGACGGGGTTGAACACTTCAAAATGATGAATTCTGATGGCATGTGAATTATATTTCAATAAAACATAATCACAAAAAATGCAGCCATGCTAAATAAAATGAGCCAGAGGTAAGTGACTTCGTGGAGGATCTGAGGCCCGAATGTAAGCGGCAGTTGTCTGGAAGAGGAGGGAGGAAGGTGCTCTGGATAACAGGGGCAGTGAGAAGGGTCTGGGGAGGGCAGAGGGGCAGCCCCTGTTCCGACTGCACCCCTCATCGTTGCCCTGGATTAGACGAAAGAGATGGGGCATTGACCTGTCAGCAAAATCTCATTTCTGAAGCAGTCAAGTTTATTGTAAAAATTATGATATTCAGATAAATAACAAAATGAAAATAAATCACCCATAATGGCATCCTGCAGAGTTGGCAAAGACAGAGGGGAAACGTGAGCTGATGTGCGCGTTGGCGCAAGTTTTATGAAAAGCCAGTTGGAAATGCTTATCGCAGGAATGTGCTGTGGATGAAGAGTCAATGCTCGGAGTATGGAGTCCAGTGCTTGTGTTGATGATCTGTGGCGTAATGCTGCTTGTTTAAAACCCATGCCGTCTTGGGTATATCTCACAGTCATCCCATTCTACAGATGGAGAAACAGGGACTCAGAAATGTCCAAGGATTTGCTGAGGCTCACACAGGTGGTCAGCCATGAAGTGTAACCTAGGGCTGTGTGTGTCCAAAGTCCGCTCTTGCCAGACTAGCCAGCAAAATGCACAAATACATGCATGTTCTTCGGGACTTTGTCATTTGCCAGACCAGCAACTGTTGTCTCATGCTTTTCACTGAACAGAAGACAGGCGTGAAATTGGAAGCCAGGGGTCTTTCTTGTCCATGTGTATACCCCATGCTTGGCACTTAAAAGCACTGGATAAGTGTTGAATTGTGGAATTATGGTATACTTGGCTTCAAAGCCACAGGCCAGTTAACATGCAGATTTAAAGATTACGTAGTTAACTCACAGAATATATATTCATCTTAAAATGATAAAGAATCGGGGCGCCTGGGTGCCTCAGTCGTTAAGCGTCTGCCTTCGGCTCAGGTTGTGATCCCAGGGTCCTGGGATCGAGCCCCATGTCGGGCTCCCTGCTCTGCGGGAAGCCTGCTTCTCCCTCTCCCACTCCCCCTGCTTGTGTTCCTTCTCTCACTGTGTCTCTCTCTATCAAATAAATAAAAATTTAAAAAAATGATAAAGAATCGTTGGGAAACTCTAAGCGTATGATTTAATTGGGAAGATGTCAACTTGCTGATCTTTTAGGGAATATGCCTATAGCCCCAACTGAGGGTGACCTGCAGTCATTTGCAGGTTGCTACTCTAGATGGGGAAAATAGGTACCTAGGTAAACTGAGAGCAAATGTTGAATTTTATAGCAGTAGTGTTACAGTCTACGTTTTTTTCCCTGAAAAAAATCTTTTTAAACTTTTTTTGAGATAATTACAGACCTACTTATTGCAAATATAATGTACTTTTGCTTCTCTCTTCCTTTGCTGAGATCAGCATCCCCCATTTTTCTGTCACTGCTAATGACCTGCAGATGCACACCCTTGATCAGTCACTTGGACTAGTTCACTAGGGGGAAAGGCCCACAGAACAGTCAGATGTCTGAATTCCAGAGACGCAGAGAATGTTCAGATACATTACGTATCACAAACCAGCACAAATTAGTGCTAATAAGTGAAACAAAAAGTTAATAGAAAGCTATGGTTCACGAGATGCCTGCATGATCAAATAAGTATTATAAGCCATCTATTTCTGGTCACTGGAGGATGTGCAAAGCAACTCTAACTTGGTTAGCCCATGGTGAATGCATTCAACAAACATTTATTTGTACCTATTACGTGTGAGGCACTAGGAAAGTGGACAGGGGTAAAGACACGGCCCGGCAGCGTCCTCTGGTGACATTATGTAAGTGGGTGCTGGAGCCCGCAGTGGATTTGCGGATGATGGCACAGGGCATTAACTCCACATTTCGGAGGCGAGCTGGGGTCTTAGGGAATTGACAAGAAGGGAGGGATGACAGGTTTAACTTTTCTCGGTTTTGAGTCCCGACATTGTCTCCACTGAGCACTGTGAGTTGTCGAACGGCGAGGAGGCACCGCGGTCACGGGCGTGGGTTCTGTGGACGCACAACACAGTGCGCTCACGGGCTCCGGAACGCTACTGCTCAAGGCGGGGAGGGGCCCTTTCTCGGGGTCTGATCTTCGGTGGGAATCATTAGGGATGGGCAGGGTTCGAGAAGGGGAGCAGAGGAGGGGATGGGAGAGGAGACGAGTTTGCAGGCAGGGGAAATCGCATATGTGGACACAGGCCGTGGGACCCATGAAAAGCTTGGTGTGGCCGGAGCGTGGGTGGGGACGTGGCATGTGAAGCCCAAACGGCAGGGGAACAGCAGCCCGACCCTTTCTTCACATCGATTCACCTGCTCTCCCCACTAGAACGGATCCTCAGTCAGTGCACAAGCTCACTGACCCTGTCCGCTGGCGTCCGGCTGGTGCCTGGATGAGCGTCGGCCACGGGTGGGGACTCGGTCCACGTGACGTGGTCGGAGTGAGCCAGCTGCGGAGAGAGCTGTGGTATGCAGTGGTGGCTCTTCTGTCCTCACTGCTGTGTCACCACCACCTCGCGTGACTATATTGCTCTTGGCTTCTTCATCACGCTGCGGATGGATACTGGGTTGTGTCTCCAGTGTTGGGGTTTCACGGGCAGCGCTACATGAGTGTGCTTGCACATTTGTTTGGAGGGCAGATGGACTCATCGCTCTCGGAGTGGAGGTGCTGGGTCACAGGGGAGGCACACATTTGGCTTCGGGAGGAGAGGCCACACGGTTCCCCAAGAGTTTGCCCCCATCTTCCCTTGGGCCAGCACGTGCACTCACCCTGCCGCTGATGACAGGAGTTGCCTTTCCTCTGTGTATCTGTCACTCGAAATTACCTTAAAACATAACACACAACTTGAACCACTAGTGTTTCTGTAATTCCAGCTCTGAGGTCTGCAGCTAGTCAGTGTCCTCACCCAAAGGAGACAAGAGGCTCCGGTCCTTCCGTTCCCCACCATCACCATCCTCCCTCCTACAGGCGTGGCCCACCCGCCAGACCAACATGGGGCTTTAGATTCAGATAATTGTCATATTAATGTCACACGTCACATGTCACAACCCAAGACTTAGCGTAGACTTAATCATTTCATTGGTAATTACACGTAGCTTCTTGCTTCCCATTTCTTTGTCTTGGCTTCATTTTCATTCCTGCTTGAGCACAACCTCAAGGAATTCCTTCAGAGAGAGTTCCTGCGTGGTACACCGTCTGAATCTGAGCATATCTGAGTATTCTCTACTCTTCCTTCCCTCCTACTGTATAGTTAGGTGGGCATTGAAGCCTCACTCAGGAAATTATTCTCCCTCAAAATTTGGGAGCTATGACTCTATTGTCTTTTTAAAGATGCCTCTAATAGTCACTGAGGGTGGAAATCACCGGGGTTAATGATTCATAAAGTCTCCTAAGGTTCTCCAGCTGGGAAGGTTTGGTGGCTCAGGAGCAGTTCCCGTTAACTGTCCGTTCTCAGAAGCTGCGCTGGACCTTGCCGCTCCTGGATGGTAGATGGTCCAGGCAGTTCCTGCCAGAACCCTGGGACTGTGACTCGTTGGCCTGGCTGGGATCCCACACCCATCCCTGACTATAGCTGAGGCTGGGGGATGGAGTTCAGTGAGGCCCATCTGAGAGGCGTGGCTGGTTTCATTGAGCACCTCCCTTCCCCTGGCACATCCGAGCGAGGTGACGCCCCAGAGGCCCAGGAGGGAGGTCCCAGGTCCCTGTAGTTAGACTCTCCAGATGTCTGTGGGGGATGCTTTGTGACCAATCCTGCATCATCGCATCGAGGTCCATGTTTATAAGCACGGTCTTTTTTTGTTTTGGTAGAAAGTATTTACAATTTTTCATCATTTTGTGATTGTACAAGTGATGGATGTATATGTTCTTGTCATAAAAAGGATAAGCAACGCAGCAGCATCAGAGGTAGGGCCTCCTTCCCACGGCTCCTCGTGGACCACTGGCTCCCTCTTCGTCTCTGCTCTCCTGTCTCCAGAGGTGGACCCAGCGGACCAAGCCCCTCCCCTTGAATCTGGGCTGACCCTGTGACTTACTTTAACCAGTACAATGTGGAGGAAGTGACAGTGTCTCCTGGAGACTCTGAGAGCTTCAATCATTTAAAAACGGCCGCATTTGGAATCATAGTTTGGATGTGCCCTAAGTGTTTAGCCAAGCATTTATGGATGAACATTCGAGAAGGGGGTTCACATTGTAACTATGCAGGCAGTGATGCAATGAATGTTTTGTATGTACAATTTCACGCACTCACACATGAATAAATGTCTACAAATAATGCTGCTGGGTCAAAGACAAGTGCTTTTTCCATTTCCATAGATACTCCCAAAGAGTCTTCCAAAAAGTTTTCACCAAATTATAGGAACATAAGGGAGGGCCCTTTTTCCTGCTTCCTCACGCAGTTTGACCATTCAGCTGGGTGAAAAATGATCTCTCTGTTTGGGTTTAATTGCTCTGATCTCTTGCCCATTGTTTTCTCTTGAGTTGATGGGCTTACTTAATGACTCACAGAAACTCTTGGAGTGGCCTGGTCATTAATTTTTTCCCTGTTAAATTGATTGCCTTTTTCTTAATCTTTCATTTGTCTTTTTATGGTATTTATATCGCTCGTCTTTGCTAACAAAAATTATTAATTTTCATGAGTTACCTTATGGCCTTTGAGTTTTAGGCCTTGGTACAGAAATAGTATTTTATGTTTTCTTATAATGCTTTTGTACGTTTGTTCCTCAGCCTTCACTCTTTAATCCTTTCGGGATTTATTTTTGGGGATAGGGTAAGGTAAGCATGTCATAGAGGCCGTGCCAATCCTATGCTGCGGTGGGCACGGCACACGCCTCACCCGGCCTCCCTCAGCCGTGTGGTCTGGATGTGTGGCCCGTCACGTGAGTACTCATGTTCTTCAGAATCTTCCTGTATCATTAAACTTTGGAATTAATTTTCCAAGCTCTAGGAAAAAATCCTGTTGAGACTTAAGGTGGCATCACAGTAAAATCATAGATTGATTTGGGGGAAAATTGACATTTGTTTAGTATTAAATCTTGCAGTCCAGAAATCATGACACATCTTTCCACAGATGCAGGTTTTCTTTAATTTATTTATCCTTCATTAAAGGTTTTTTTCAATTTGATCTTGCACGTTTCTTAAGCTTAATTCGTGTTGTGTTTCCTACAATCGGAAACAAGACAATGACCCCCTTCGATCCCTGGTTTCTTTTGCTGGCCTTTGCCTGGTCGAGAATCTGCTCTGTCTTGTCAGCCTTGTCTTTGTCACTCCATGTAATGCACCTTATTTTTAACCAGGGTGAAAGCTTTGACTTTTAATTGGTGGGTTTGATCAATTCACGATTATTATGATTACTAAGATGTTTGGACCTGTTCCTGTTGTTTTGATTTCTGTTTTCCCCATGTCTTTTATTTGTGCATTTCCGGCTTTCCCCCTTCTTTCTGTCGGCTGGACTGTCTTTATTTGTTTCCTCCTCCTGTTCTCTAGCAGTTTGAAGGTCAGTCATCCTATTCTTATTGCTTATGAGTTTTACAGCCTTTTTACAGGTATGTGATTGAACATTGTCTTTGCTGCTGCAGTTAATCACTTCTGTGCGGCCTCCAAAAACGCAGCGTGTCCCCCCAGCTCGTGCTTCCCAGCTCCAACCTCTTCTTTCGGTCTGCCCTGACCAGCCGCGTTGAGGTCTTCTGAGATGTAGCTCCCTGTCACTGTAAAAAAAATATTTAAACTTATGCGTCAGAAAGTATGAAGCACCAGGCGTATCGGTGACTTTTGTTGATTTGTTCCTTATTATTTTTCTCCTAGCCCACATCCTCCTGTTTTTTATATTCATTGTTCTTCTGGAATAATTCTTTCAGGGAGTGCCTGTGGGTGGTTAACTTTCTGAGTCCTCGCTTTGTCCTCCCACCTGAATGCCAGTTTGGGTGGATCTAAGATTCTTGGCTCAATATGCTCTTCCTCAGACTTCCAACGGTGGTGTTTGTCTTCTCGTACTGAGTGTGCAAGAGAACTTGCTTTGTGAGTAACCCGTGTCCCTTCTCCTTACGGAACACTTGCAAGATGTTTCTCTCTGGATCCTTTTGTCCTGAAACAGAGCTGCTATGTGTCCACAAGTGGGTCTTTTTATATTTCTTCTGCTTGCCTTAAAAATATAGACACTCCTGTTTCGTCCAACACTCAACATTTTATTCTCTTTGTTCTTGAATATTTCTTCTCCTCTGTTTCTTTCTTTTTTTTTGGAATTCGTATGAGGCAGGTGCAGGAACTTTTGGATCCAAACCCCAAGACTTTACAGTTTCTTTTGTATGTTGGTCTTCTAGCCCCGCTGGGATGTTTTCTGGGTCCCATTGTCCAGTTTCCATAGTTCTTTGTACATCTCTTGGGCCTATTGATTGAATTTTCTGTGTACATCCTAAATCAATAGACTTTCTCTCTGCTGGTGAAAGCCAGATAGACGTGCAAAGGAAAAAATCAAAATGTCATACCTAATGGTAACCAAAAAAAAAAAAAAAAAAAGGCCTTAGAATACATTGGAGAAGAAAAGCATGGGACATATGTCATAAAGCCACAGAGTCTTACTAAAGACAATAAATATCTAAAATGGAGACAATACTCATGATTAGGGATAAAAAATTTAATAGCAAATATAAGTTCTTCACAAGGTAAGAGGAAATCTCCATTAGAATCCAGTTTTTGAGGGGTGGAGGAACTTCACAACATGATTTTTAAATTCTTAAGAGGAAATACGCACAAGAGACGTGGAATTGACTCAGGAGGTGTAATAAGATCGAGCTCAGGTAAAGGTCCATACAGAAAACAATTTAATATACCACGATGTTGGCGTGTCACTGCAGGAAGACATGGATCAGTGGCATGGACTTAAATAGAGTCCATCTGGAGCCTGACTTTGTTAACTCATGCCATGTCCTGTACAAGCAGATGAACTCCAAATAGGTTAAAAAGCCAAATAAAAAACATTAAACAAAACACGTAAAGAAGTGGGGCACCTGGGTGACTTAGTTGGTTAAGCGTCTTGATTTTGGCTCAGGTCAGGATCTCAGGGTTGTGAGATTGAGCCCCACATGAGGCTCTGCACTCAGTGGGGAGTCTGCTTGAGGATTCTCTCTCTCCCTCTGCCCCCTTCCCCCCCTCGTGCCCGTGCATGCCTCCCCTCAAATAAAGTAAAAAAAACATGTAAAGAAGTTAATGCATACGTAAGTAATAAAATATTGTTAAATACAATTTAGGAGAATATTGTGACCTTCTTGAGCAACACAGCACCCTCCAGAGCCATACAGAACATGATAGACATGTGATTACAGGAATTACTACAATGTTCCTGCAGTAACAACTTGCATCAGGTAAAATGTAGAAATCATCAAAAGAAAAATGATTGAATAGATTATCATCCCATTAATCTACAAAAAAAGATAAGGAATATAATAGGAATCCGGGCTAAAGGTAACAACAGTTAGCTAACAGAAAAAGGAGTGAAAATGGCGAATACACATGCGAGAAAAATCACATATCTTTATAGATATCAGGGAAATGCAAATTAAAAAGAAAAAGAAATACTTTCGCCCATGAGAGTCAAAGATTCAGAGATGAGTGCCATATAGTGTTATAAAAGATAGAAATTAGCTTAGATATTGATGGTAAGAGGGCAAATGGCTGCAGACCTTGGGGGTGTGATTCAAGTCCGTGACATTAGAAGTGGCACTCACCTAGCACTCGAGGGTGGCGGTGGTGGTATTCATATGACTCCCTGGAGCTCGTCATGGTCTTCGTGTAACTCTGGGACAGCGGTGGTGGCTGTATTCACACAACTCTCTCAGCAATGGGGGTAATGACATGGCTCGTGGGGGTGGCAGTACCTACATAACTCTGAGAAGTCAGTTTACACACCACTGCAGAGGTCGTGGTGGTAGTTATGTAAGTGTGCCGGTCACAGAGATCACGGAATTCCATACTGGTGGTGGTGGTACATATGAAACTGTGATGGTGTTGGTGTGTTC
Organism: Mirounga leonina; assembly: GCF_011800145.1. NCBI lineage: Eukaryota > Metazoa > Chordata > Mammalia > Carnivora > Phocidae > Mirounga > Mirounga leonina. Next base: position 18,885,885 of record NW_023270615.1, read on the forward strand.
ACGTAATTCTATGACATTGTGGTGTCCGCATGACTGTGGTGGTGGTGGAGGTATGCACATTTGCCATGGTGTTGACATAATCCTGTAGTGGGGTGACAGTATCCACATAACTCTGCAACCTTGGTGGTGGTGGTGTTCATGTAATTCTCCTACCATGTGGTGGTATCCACAGAACTGTGTAATTTGTCATGGTAGTCACATAAGCCTGCTGTGGTGGTCATGATGTTCCATACCTGCAATTGTGTGGTGGTGATGTCACTGTGGTGTTGGTCATGGTGTCTCCATAACTCTTCGGTGTTGGTCATGGTAGTCACAAAACTCTATGGTCAGGTTGGTTATGGTGTCTCCATAACCCTGTGGTGTTGGTCATGGTAATCACACAACTCTATGGCTGTGTTGGTTGTGATGTCTCCATAACCCCATTTTGTTGGTCATGGTAGTCATGTAACCCTATGGTCATGTTGGTCATGGTGTCCCCATAACAGCATTTTGTTGGTCATAGTAGTCACATAACTCTATGGTTAGTTTGGTGGTAGTATTCCCATAATTGCATCATTGGCTATCTATTCACATAGCTCTATGAGCTGGTCATGGATCCACACAGCCCTGTCATTGTGCTGGTGTTTGTGCACATCATCTTCAACTGTGGTGGTGGTATTTCTGTGACTCTGTGATGTTGTTGCTGGTGTTGTTCTGATGACTCTGTGAGGTTGGTCATAGTATTCACATACCACGAGGATGATGGTGGAGGTGGTAGTCAAATAACAATGTGATGGTGGTCTTGTATTCCCACAACCTTGCGATGTTGGTGGAGGTTGTGTTCACATGGTCTGTGAAGCTCATCGTGGTGTTCCTACCACCCTGCAGCATTTGTCATGGCATTGGCGAGACTGAGCAAAACTGATGGTGCTAGTCATGTATCTTGTGACTGTGCTGATGGTATGATTCAGACAACCCTGTGACGTAGTCATGGTGTCTACACAACTCTGTGACGATGGTGGTGTTGGCATTAATGCATCCCTGCAAGGTGGTGGTATTCATGTAAATCTGTGACTTTGGTCAGGAGAGTCACATAACTCTCCTGGTTGGTGGTCATGGTATTCATAAGTCTCTGCAACAGTGGTGGTGGCAGTGATGATGGTTGTGGGGTTCATGTGTCTCTGGGATGGCCATGTGGTGGTATTCTCCTAGTTCTGCCAGGGTGGTTGTGGCATTCCGATAAGTCTACACGGCCGTAGTGGTGATCTTCACATAGCTCTGAGATGGTGTTGGATGTGCTAATCCAATATCTCTGCAAAGTCATTCATGGTCTTCACAGGACTCAGAAATGGTGGTCATGGTGTTCACACAATTTTTCAGGGCTGGTGTGACCTTCACATAACCCCCTGTTGGTGGTCATGGTATCCACATAACTGTGAGCCTGTTGGTTGTAGTCACATAATTCTGATGTCGGTGACAGTATACACAGACCTCTTCAATTACTTTGATCGTCTTCCCATGAATCTGAGATGCTCTTGGTGGTGTGTTCAAATAACTGCAGTGGTGCTTGTGGGGATATTTGTGGTGTTGGGTAGTTGACATAACTCTACAGTGGTGGTGGTGCTATATTTCCATAACTGCAGTGGTGGTGTGGGGATATGTTTATTGATGTGCAGCCAGGAGGGTTATCCATAAAACTCTGTGATGATCATCATGGTATTCATGTAACTCTGCAGTGTTGGTGGATTTGGTATTCCCATAGCTCTGCAACGTTAGTCATGGTAGTGTACAACTGTGAGACCGGATGTGGCATTCAGATAATTCTTTTTTTTTTTTTAAAGATTTTATTTATTTATTTGAGAGAGAGAGAATGAAAGAGAGCACATGAGAGGGAGGAGGGTCAGAGGGAGAAGCAGACTCCCCGCCGAGCAGGGAGCCGGATGCGGGACTCGATCCTGGGACTCCAGGATCATGACCTGAGCCGAAGGCAGTCGCTTAACCAACTGAGCCACCCAGGCGCCCGGCATTCAGATAATTCTGTGATGACTTTGATCACTTCAATATCACTGCAGTGTTGCTGGTGGTATTCACATAGCTATGGTGGTGTTCACAGTATTCCCATTTCTCTGTGATGGAGAATAGTTGTGTTCACATAACCACAACTTTGGTTGTGGTATCCAACAGCTCTCTGATGAGTGGAGTAATATTCAGATATCTGCAGTGCTTCTTGTCATAGTCACACATCTGCAATGGTGGTCGTGGGGTATTCCCGTAAGTCTGCAGTTGTGGATGTGAAATTGCATAACGGCGTGGTGGGGGTGATGTGTTCACAGAACTTTGAGGAGTAGTGGTGTTGTTGTTGACACCATTCTGCCACTTTGGTCATGCTAATTACTTCACTTGTAACGCTGCTGGTGGCGGAATTCACATAGTTCTGGAATATTGTCGTGATGTCCCCATGCTGTGGCAACGATGGATGCGGCCATCCCATCACTCTGCAAGGTTGGTTGTGGTCTTCACATAGCCGAGTGACAGTGGTGGTGGGATTCATACGCCCCTGCCGTGGTGGTGATGACGTCCACACCACCGTAATAGCAGCGGCGCCCCCACCCCCACACTGTTGTTCCGACTTCTCACAGGACTTGTGGCATCACTGTGGGTGATCAGTGGGATCGTTCATGGAACCCTGTGATGGTGGATGCAGTATGTGCGTAGCCGTGTGATGCTGGTGGCGCTGGGAGTTGAATAGCCCTGCGATGCTCGTCCCGGTAGACACGGAAGTCTGTGACGTTGGTCCCTGTGATCACGGGACTCTGCGGTGTCAGTGGTCGTCTGATCTGTGTACCCCTGCAATGTGGTTCATCGCGTCCACGTGGCCGTGGTGGTGGTGTTGCGTAGCTGCACGAGTGTTAGAGCGGTAGTCACGGTGTGTGGGTGTAGAGGCTTCGGTCCAGAGAACGTTAAAGCTTGGCTTAAAGTTACATAACAAGATAGGCAGAGTCAGGCTCCAATTCAGGTTTTCTGAATAATTCAAACGCAGGCTCTTCTGTACCACAGCATGAGGCCTCTTCCTGCAAAGTCTAAATTTAAAGGCATTGGTATAAAACATCTGTCCTTCAAGCTCCCAAGGGCTTTGGCACACAAATATCGTATCTCTACCGTTCTAGTTTTTATCTACAGCTCTCGTTATGTCCGTGTATTTACACAGGCACACACACTTAGAGGTGTGAAACGGGTTAAAGATTTAGCTACAAATTTAGATGTGTAAATGGAAACTTCTGAAAGTTTGTGTTACATAATGCAGAAGAGGGTTTTCTGGTAAACCAAAATAAAGCAACTATGAGGGTAATGGATATATAGTTTGTTGAAACTAAATATATTGGTTAAATAATGAATATTTGGTCAAAATGTTGGTATTAGAGGGTTTTCATTCTTTCTTTAGAAATTATAAACCTCTAGACCCTTGTAAAGGAATAGAAATACGATGTTGGGATGTTGGGGTGGTTACACGCAAGTACATGTTTAAGCAATTATTGAATTATGCACTTAAGATTTCTGCACTTTATGGTACATGTTATACCTCAACAAAAGTTTTTAAAAATGTACTTCTGAATGAAATGCAAATACTCGTGGATCTCAGAAGAGTCAAGTCTGGTGCCACGTAGGCACTAAGGATACTTACTCATGGGTGTGAGTTACTGCTTTTACGGAAAGAGAACAAAGCCTCACAATGTACGTAAAGTTAAAATGTGATTTAAGAAACGTGTGTGGCTTCCAGGAACGCCCTTGATGCAGTTAGGAATTGTCTCTTCATCTCTGCCCCCAGGGCTCATGATTTACGTTTTTTTCCCCTTGCAGTACTTGGGGTGCATTGAAGTTCTCCGCTCAATGAGGTCTCTTGACTTCAGCACAAGAACACAGATTACCAGGTAAGCCCTCTTGAACATGGACTCCTGTGGTTTTACTTCGGAAAGGAATGATTGCAGAGTTAGCAGCCTAGAAATTTCCAGAGGGGAAGTCTTGAGCACTGGTGACGGTGACAGGGAGTCAGAACCTGGTGTATTCAGGGTTTCCATGTGTTCGTCCATGTCCATGATGCGCGTCTCTGACATAAGAACCTTGGGGACGCTCCCGCTTCCAAGTTCTCTTTATAATGAAGCTGCAGACACGTGTAGTGCTGGTTGTTTCTTTATACGCAAACTCTAATACCAGATTGGTGTTTCAAAATGCACTGAACTGTGCGATTTCTTTCTAAAGAGAAAAGGAAGGTGTCAGGAGAGACATGCACAGAGAATAAAATGCATGGATTGCAGGCAGAGATATTCATGGCCGTAGTAATTTAGGAAGCAACCAGTTGTTTAAGGGGTCAGTGATGTTGAGCAGGTGTGTATAGATCCTCCACCATCAACCAGATTCTAAACTCCTTGAGGGCTAGTTCTGTAGTTAAGCATAGTTTTTAATAAAGTCATAGCCTTGTAGGGCTTAAACCTTTAGAAAAACTCCCATTTCAGGTCACCTGGAAGAGGAGAACTGGAAAGCCAGGAGGGGTTCGTGAAATAGCTCATTTCTGCGGGCCACGTGCTTGGCTTGCTTTTGCGTTTGTGGAATTATTTGGTCTAAATAGTGACCTCAGAAAATGTCTCGTACTTGGGGCATTCACATCGGCCTGTTGTATATCTTTGGGTTAGCAAGCCAAAGTCTAATGATCGAACTTTAGAAAGCAATTATTTGTGGTAATGAGCTCCTAAATAATGTACACACTTTAATTGTGGTAAACACTGCAGTGCTACGTCTTCCTCGCTGAAGAGATCTGTGTTCAGAAGAAGCGCTGTTTCTCTTCTCTCTGAAGCGACCCCAGGCGCACATGGTGGGAATGCACCAATGTTATAATCCGCGCTAAGGGAAGAATCCATCTCCACCGATTTGTACAAAATGGTTTACGGAAGTTGCCAAGGCAAAGGAACGGTATTCTGAACAGAGAGCATTCCAAAGGGAAGTGGGAAGGTTTGTGCAGCCAGTTGTTTGCCCTGGGCATGAGGTGGCAGGTGCAGGGCGGTGTCGGTGGGCAGAGCGCTGGGCCCCATGTCTGGGGGCACGGGGACTGCATGACTGTTTACCTTCTTGAGTGTGCCAGTGGTTTCGTTAAAGAGAATTGTCGGCTGTTTCTGCTGAATTCCCTTAATAGCTCCTGTCACTTCGGAGATGGTTTCATTTCACTTACATTCTCCTGATGTACCCGTCGAACGTTTAATGCCTCCTGTGCACATGCTGGCCCGCGTGGGCTGTCCTGCTTTGCCGGGCCCCTGCTCCTAGGGAGACAGACGCATAGGCAAATGACGGAGGGGCGCGGGAGGGGCCCACGCCTGGGGAGCAGTGGTGGGCAGGGGGCGCGAACAATCCCGGTGCTCCCTTGATCAGGGTCCCGGTGCTCTCAGGGGCGGAAGTAGCGATAACATTGTAGAAGGAAGCCGTGGGACAGACAGTGGTGGATTAGGCGGTCTCGGTGTCCATCCCGTTCCATGCAGGCTCCAGCAAAGGTGGCCAACGTAATGGGCTGTGGGGGAGCGCCGTTCTCGGACTCAGGAAACTTGGTGTTGAGTTCGGGCTTTGTTAGGCTTTTTGAAAACTCTGTGCTTGTCTCCGCATGCTTTCTGCTTCTTGCCTTGTTTCTATCACGTGACACGGTCCTTATTTTAGGTAATAGCTGGAGTCCGCTCGTCGGAAACAGTTTGACACACCAAGGTCGAAAGAAGCCTTTGGCTCGAGGAGAAGAAAGCCCAGCACTGCAGGGGGGCACGTGGGGGAGCTGCCGAGGCCGCTGTGGTCTCCCCGCGCTAACCAAGCCCGCCCTGCCCTTACTCCTTACGCTAAAGTTTGCCGGGAAGTGGGAGGTGGGTACATTCAATGTGATTAATTTGTAGTAAACAGGCTCTGGGAAAATGTGTTTCCAAAGGCTCCCCAGCCGTACTGTCCATAAAAACATATGTATATTTCTGTAAGCAGGTAACCAGCGCCTACTCATCTGTTAGACGGTTTCACGCTGTACATGTGTCTTTTGGGGGCTACTCACGTGTCCTTTCGTGGGGTCAGGTTAGTGTGCTGTTCTTGGGTCTGAGCTTGGGTTGACTGTCAGCCTTTCCATGGAGCCCCCTGTGGATTACCGACCGCTTACTAGCAGATAACTCACAACCGCCCGGGAAGCTGCCAGCGACCATATACTTCGTCGCGGTGGTGGCAGTTAATCACCTTGCACCCCTAACACTTGGAGCAGAGCAGCTTAGGGGCTGCCCACCGCGTGGAGGGACGTCCTGTGTGGGGGGCCCTGCTCTGCCATTTTCCACCTGTGTAGGCTTGGCCCCAGCTTGCACACCTGTGAACCGGGTGCAAGGATAATGCCCACCTCAGTGGTGGTTGTGGGAAACCTGACGCCCATGGGGCGGGGCCTGCAAAGCTGCATCGCCCCAGAGGGGCGTGAGGGAGGGTCTCCAGTTGGCGATGGGCAGGGTGTTGGGGAGAGAGGCTTAGGCAGGGAGGACCGAGCTGGGTTTCCAAACGAGGCACTGGTGGCCAACAGTGCCCCCGAGAGTGGTTGCCCGTCCGAGTGGACCACACCGTGACCCTCCCTGAGACGTCCTCTCTCCGGACTGCTCTCCTCGGGGGGGGGGGGGGGGGGGGGGGGGCTGGACTGTGTTACGGAGGGACGAGCCACGTCAGATGGAGAGAACTTGGGGGAGAACGTGCGCTCTGCCGGTCGGGCCTGCCCTACGCACGGTGATGGGAGGCTGTCCATGTGCCTTTGGTCACTGGACCAGCGAGTCTTTCCTTCTTCCCTCTGATTTCCTCGTCTGCTCATTTTTATGTTATTTATCATGTTAAATTGTATCTATTATTGGAAGTCATCTTAAGCCATTTTTAGGGCATGGAAGGCTATAAATACATACACAGTTAAGCCCAGAGTACTCAGCGAGGTGGCCCTTCTCCAGCCATCAATGCAAACATCTGACACGTATTGTTGGCTCTAAATGACCCCAGCTGACCTCCTGCACTGCTTGAACTTGCCAGATGACGGTCACGTAGACAGGCGGACTCAGCCATGTGCGACTTTGCCACTCTTCCCCGTGAGCTCCCGTGGATGTTCCACACATTGTCCAGATCCTAAAATAAACTCATTCTTCCAAATTGTAGAGTCAGCAGTGTTTTCTAGTTTCGTTATTTTGTTTCCCTTGTTTTAGGAGCTGCTGTAGCCTCCATGGGCCCCAAAGACCCTGGTTAGGCCCAGACCTTCTCCAGCACCACCACGTGGATGTGACCCCCTCCCCAGCGTGCCCCCTGGCGCGCACACCCAACGGTCTGCTCCAGAATCACCGTGTCTGGAAGATTCTCCAGAAACATGCATAAAGCCCCTTTAGTGTGAAAATCAAAATCAAAACCTGGGTAAGGGAAACACCTCTCTTTTGGGAAGGTATTTCCCTTTCGTTCTCCTCCAGCATCCGAGTGGGGGCTCAGGAAGAGTGGGGGCTCAGGAAGTGTTCGTGGCTGATGCGGTCTGTCGTGGTGCTGGAGTCCATTGCTTCCCGGCCACGTGCTCCTCACATTGTCAGCGCCGGGCGGAGGGTAGTGAATGCGGGACTGGCCGTCAGCCTGCCGCTGGGAATGCCGTGACGTGGCCGTCTTTTCTGTCTGAGGTTTTCTCTCTGCTGGGCAGTCTGTTGGTGACTGCAAGGGCTTGAATTTGAACAGAGTGGTGGGCTCGCCCCGGTGACGTGATGACCGGGGGCAGAAGCCCGGGGACGCGGTACTGTGATGGGGGCTCATGATAGCGGAGGATGCCGCCTGGCTTGCAGAGTGGTCTCTCGCCCGTCCTGTACATGGAGGGGCCCATCGGTGACCCCAAAGTCAAGCCAGATGCCCGCAGCCTGGCCTCGAGACTCTGTCCACCGTCTCTTCTCCAAGTCGACCTGGGAGGCCGGCAATGCTGGCTTCTCCAGGCACCTCCGGCTCCGGCGTTCTCTACATGCCCTCAGAAAACCAAGTCCAGGGGAAAAACCAGCCCCCGCCTTCCGTCACCCGTGTGCATTTCCTGATTGGAGCAAGCATACTGTGCGGTGTGGGGCAGGGCTGCACCTGCTAACGGGCTATCAGGCTCTGAGCAGCGGCGGCCGGAGATGGACACGGAGGAAGGCGCGGGGCTGCCGGCCGCTGGGGCAGCCGCCTGTGGTCCAGGGACTGACTCACCCCGCGGGGTAGAATGACGGAGACACCGGGGCCGTGGGCTCCGGACATCTGCTCAGGTCTGAGAACGGTGGTGTGATCCCCGCACACCGCGCCGAGTGGGCGGGACTTGCTTCTCCCTTTGCAAACCCAGAGGGAGTAACTCGGAAGGTCCTGTATTTGAAAATCCACTCTACCCGCGGTGTTAAGATGGGTGCGTTTATACGTGGTGCGCGACACAGAAAGCAAGGCTGGCTTTTGCTCGGGCACCTTGGGCTGCCGCATCTTCCCAATTGGAAACACTCAATGATGGCACTCCCGGGCTCCTTTCTCACTACTCGATAAACACCTCTAATGTTGACTGGAGCTCAGCGAGCCAGAAGAGGAGCAAATCCGTAATGCTCTTCCCCGGGGCGGGCTGACTGTCAGAAATAGAAAGGCGACGGCGGGTGTGACAGTCTGCCCACCTGTCCCTACGTATTTGGGGAACGCAGAGCCGCTCCCTTGTGACTTTAGCCTGACCCCTTCGTTCTAAATTGACTTGTTCCCAGCACGTGCCACGGGCTGAGCAAAGGGTCATGGGGTCTACTTTCCTATAGGACTCATTTGTGTGTTCAGTCTGCATCCATAATGCTAATGAATTCACTCACTTGGTGAGCATTAAATGAGACATTACTTCTGGACACATCTGGCCTAGGCCGTGCACAGTGAAGGTGCCCAAGATCGTTCCCTTGACCAGACCCGCATGTGCTCGTATCTTATTCTGTGCCCTGGGCGGACCCTGAGACACGGTGTAGGGAGTTATTTTGGAGGGCGTTCTAGGGAGGCCGGTAGGAGCAGGGGAAGGGGTCATTGACAGAGGCCCCATCACTGGCTGGCCTCCTTCTCCCACGGAGGGATGGGGACTCTGGCACATTTGCCCACCGACTGCCTCCCGCTAAGTTAAGTGAAATTGAGGATTGTCCTGGGCAAAGGACAAGGGCACCCTGGCCGGGCTGAGGATGCCTCAGGAGCCTCCATCAGAGCAGCCTTGCCAGAGTGGACCCCTGAGGCAGCAGGATGGGGCCACGGGCACCGCCCATGGACCCCAGAGTGGGCTCGGGGCATCAGGATGATGGCTCCTGGCCTGTCCATCTGAATCAGACTTTTCAGTTGTAACCCCTCTGAACAGCTGTGCTGGTCCTGATCCCTCCTAGCAGAACCCTGCATATACCAGGTGAGGCTCCTAACCCAGTGGGCGAGTCGAGGGACCCTTGGGCACCAGCCGAGCACCGCCTCCCACCCACTTGCTACCTCTCTGGGCTCGGGTTCCTCTCTCCAATTTTCTGTGTGGTATTAACACTGATAATATAATTATTGTAATTATAATTGATACAGTGATTAGTCTGTAATATTATTTGCTGGTTGATATTATTAGTAATTACCAGTATCAATTCAATCCAGGGTATTTTTTCTAGCTGAAGAGAAAGACCGTAAGTTACTGAAAAGGGTGAAATATTTAGTAATGTGGCTTTATTTTCACTTGAGCCAATATTGTCTAGTATTTTGTTCTGTGTCCCTGCTTTGTCAACCACTAATAGTAATTGATAATAATACTAATCATGGCTCTTGTACTGAATACTGACTGCATGCCTGGCCTTGCGCTGAGTGCGTCATTCATTCGTTCAACAAACGTGTCGATCACATGCCACGTCTGGCCGCTGTTTGGATATTGAGAACAAAGCACGGGGAAAGAGCTCGCCTTCACCACACGACTTTGCCGTTTTTGTCGATGAAAAGGTGAGCACGGTCAAGTGTCCACGAGTGATCTCAGAGAGCGGCGTCTACGTGCAGGGCTTTGCACAGGAGCCCTGGGGCGGGCTGTGTGCTCCCCGACATGAGGAAGCGGGATTGGAAAGTTCTCGCGGACCGAGCTGTGCAAGCTGGGGAGTGGCCGCGGAGATCTGAGCCAGAGCGGTGGCAGCAGACCGTGTGCCCCCTGCAGAGCTGCAGCCCCATCGAGGGACGAGGGATGGGGACGGGTGTGTCCTTTGGGAAGCACGCGATCGCCCGGGAGAGCCCCCGAGGTGCTGCCGGGAGAGGGGACGCGCCGCAGATGGCAAACGCCCCTCCTGGCCGCCATGGAACCATGGCCTGAGCCGACTCAGAGGGCAAGGACCCAGAGCGCTGGGTCCTTTGGAGGCAGCGTGGACTTGCAACTGGGGCTCTGCCCCTGCTCTGCTTACTCTGCCCTCCCGGGGCTGTTCATCCTGTGCTTCAGCCACCCTCATTAGCTTTCTCCAAATAATAGGAGGAAATGTAATGAAAGTGTTCTTTTTTTTTTTTTTTTAAAGATTTTATTTATTTATTTGACAGAGACACAGCGAGAGAGGGAACACAAGCAGGGGGAGTGGGAGAGGGAGAAGCAGGCTCCCCGCAGAGCAGGGAGCCCGATGCGGGACTCGATCCCAGGACCCTGGGATCATGACCTGAGCTGAAGGCAGTCGCTTAACCAACTGAGCCACCCAGGCGCCCTGTAATGAAAGTGTTCTTAACAAAAAATTTCATGTGGATGGTTTAGAGAAAGTGAGACCCTCACCACCTCAGCTAGCTCGAAGTGAGTGGGGGGCGGCATGGGGCGCGGTGGGGTGGGGCGGGATGGGGGTGCAGGGTCAGAGCAGGTGAGGAAGGGTGAGCTGGGTGGGTGGGCTGGGCCCGGCTAGGGGAGGTGGGCAGAGGGCCACGCCATCGTTGTCTCCAGGAGGTCCCGGGACAGGTGTCTTCCTCTTCTTGCCCTGAACACCTGCGTAAACCAGGCTGGCTCTCGTTTTCTCCCCACCTGGACAATCCAGACATCCTTCTACTTCCATGTGTCCCCTGTCCTCTCAAGGCCTGGCCAATAGCACGTCAGGCTGGCCTTGCCGTGCTAACACTCTGGTAAGCGGCTGCAGAGCAGGGATACATGTTGGACTGCAGTCACTGCCCGTGGGCGTGAGCATGTCCGGCCAGGGGCCTGGCTCCTGGCCGGGAGGGTCGGGGCCAGCTGGACCAGCATGGACGGGAGCAGGCAGCCACTGGGCCGCACGGGTGAGCCAGGCTCTCGAAGGATGTGTGGCAAGGACGGGCAGGTGACTAGGATAAGCCCAGGTGACACGGAAACGCAGAGAAGGGTTAGACACGGTGTCTGAGTGTTAGCAAAGCAGGTTGAGGACTTCGCAGAGCCTCCGGTGCAAGCCTCAGGATTTGTTTGTTAGCTTACTTCTTTGGCAGCCTACTGAGCTAGCTCCTGATAGAATTTTCTTCGTGGTAGGCATGTCACACTTTGCATGCTGAGGACGCAGGGGCTTTCTTAATGGCCATGATGTCCTCCCGTGGAATTCTGGCCGGCGGGTTGGGGTGAGACCTGGGTGCAGGTGATCCTGCTAAGATCTCTGGGTGAAGGCAGCGGGCATGGAGGACGTTTGTGTTTTCTCTACCATAGTGCACCAGAAGGAGGGGACCGCCCCACCTGACCTGGGCTCCCCTGGAGTCTGATTCCTTTCAGAACCCAGCAGGCTAGACAGAGGGGCCGTAGGCACGGTCTCTGTTCTGTCCGCGCTCCGACCCGGGGCAGGAGCTCCAGAGATTTGATGCACAGGCATGGATCATCTTATTTTCTGGAGCAGTTGTTCTCAAACTCGGGCGTACACTGAAATCACGTGGACAGCTTGTTCCGGCAGGTGGCCGGGCCCCGCCCCCAGAGTTTCCGATTGAGCCGGTCTGGAGTGGGGGCCGAGAATTTGCATTTGCAACAAGTCTTCAGGGGAGGCTGCTGCGCCCGGGCCAGGTACCAGCCTTGGAGACGCGGTGCTGCAGAGTTCTATCTTTAACTGCCGAACCATTTGCAACTCCCATCTATGAAACCACAGCTTTGAAAATGAGTCCATTTATTTTTTTTCAAGTGATCCCACTCATCCAGAAATTTTAAAAATGGAGAGCATAGTTGACTTGGTGGCTTAGCATGGTTTAAATAGAACCTATGAGATGAGTATATGGCATTCACTCTATGCTCTCCTTAAGGACCATCTGGTGTGGTGTATATTTATAATCCTCGTGCCAGAAGCACATTTGTGTCAGGATGTACCTCTCTGATTGCTCCTTTTCTGTCTCTTTCTCTGGGTTCACTTGCCCCGCAAATATATCCTTCCATAAGGATCTCCTTGCCCTTGTGGAGAACAGTCTCGTGTTACAGGTTCTGGAGTCAGACGATCTGGGCTTCTGTGTGCACTGAACCACTTTCCAGCTGTGCCACCATGCTAGTGACTTAAATTCTCTGCATCTCTGTTTCTCCATCTTTAAAATGGGAACCACTGTGGTCCCTCCTTCATAGGGTCGAGAAGTGATTGAGTTAATATCTGAAAAGCACCTAACACGCCATCTAGTGCATGGAAGAGCTCGAGACATGTTTGCGGATATCGACATTTCCACATTCATGATATTCTGTCCAGGTTGGCCATCTCATTGCCTTAAATAATACAGGTGTGTAAGCCACGAACCTGTGTCCACACCCCTGAATCTTCTGAGTCCTGCACTGAGAGCGACCAAACAGACCTGTGTCTTCCTGGGCCAGGTCCCGTGCTTTCGATCTCTGCCTCCTGTTCTCACTTCCCACCACCTCACCTGCAGTACCATCGGGCCCAGCTCACAGCTTCTGTAACTACAGCCCACACCTTCTCCCAGAGTAGAAACCAGGACTGTTCTACCTTATCTTTCTCCCTTGTTCAAACACTAGCGCTTGTTGGTTCTCCCTGGGCAGCCTCCCTAGTACTTTCCTTCCTTCTGCCCTCTCCTTCAAGTCCCTGGGCACCCGTTCATGGGTTAGTGTGCCTGAGACATACTACTCCCCATTAATCTTCACTGTTTATCCATTACCTGCAGAATCCAGTGGAAAATTGTTAATTTAGCAGCTTGACCTGTCCAGCTACCTTTCCAAATGTATTTGTCATGACGCCCCCTTAGGCTTCCTTTGCACAACCACGCTGACCTGCTACCACCTCATTCTCCTGGCCCGTGGTGCATGCCTCAAGGCCAAACATTCAGCTACAGAAGTGTCCACTTTAGCCCTGAGCTGTAAGATCACACTGTTTGAATTGCTCTTACCTCATTGGACATTGTGGTAGACTTCTGAGGACATAGACCGTATTTCATCTACCCAAAATACCATTTCCTGTTTAAAAAAAAAAACTCATTATTTTAAAACCACTAAAAGAAAATATTAAAAATATTAAAATATGACACACTGCTTCAATTTTTATATATATTAAAAATCATATCAATTTTTACATATATTGAAAAAGCTATTTTGTATTTTTGAAGGCACAGATTTCTGTCATTATAACTCTTGTGCATCTGTTAAAAGGAAAATATAAGCAATATGATAAAGGTATCCCTAAAACTTTTTTCCAACTCGAGTCTGAATTTCATGAACCATTTCTTGACTCAGAATCATGGCTATGTTTTCTCTAAGTTTTATTGTTCTTTAAGCCATTTCAAGAGCATTGGAAATCGGTGAAATTGAAATTAGTAAAAGAATAGAGAAAATATTCGAAACCAAAAGGTGTTTTTTTAAAAAAAAACAACAACACTAAAATTGATAAACTATTACATCAGTCATGGAAAGGGAGAAAAATTGGATCACCAACAACGGGAATGAAGGAGGGGCCATTCCCACAGGTACTATAGACATGAGAGGATAATAACAGAACATCACAAACAACCTTATGCCAATAAATTGAATAACTTAGATGAAGTGGACAAATTCCTTGAAAGTTAGAACTACCAGAGTGGCTTAAGGAAAAAAATAACCTGAATGGACCTATATCTATTAAAGAAATTAAATTCATCATAAAACAAACAAGCAAAATTTCCCATGGAGAAAGCTCTAGAGCCACATGGTTCCACTGGTAGAATCTACCAGACATTTAGGAAGAAATAACACCTATTCTTCACAGTTTTTTCCCGAAAATATGAGGGAAACTTCCCAGTTCATTCTATGAGGCCAGCATTATCTGATATCAAAACCAGACAAAGGCATTAAAAGAAAAACAAAAACAAAAAAAAACCCTTGTGAAATAGACACAGAACCCTAACAATATGGTAGCAAATTGGATCCAGCAATTTATCAAAAAGATAGTAATACATCATATACTGGAGGGGTTATCCAAAGACTGTAAGGTTGGCTCAACATTAACAATTTAATCAATGTCATTCCCCATATCAGCAGATTAAAAAAGAAAAAAATATATGAAAATCTTAATATATGAAGGAAAGGTTTTGACAAAATTCAACAGACATTTATGATAATAACTCCCCCACTAGGAATAGAAGGCCTTAATCTGATAACAGGACATCCACAAAACCCTACAGCCAACATCATTGTTAGCAGCTCTTTTTTAACACTGTACTAGAGATCTTAGTGTGATAAGACAAGAGAAATATAAAAGTCATACAAATTTGACAGGAAGAATTGAAATGGTCTCTATTTACATATGACACAGAGGCCATCTATACAGAAAATCCTGAAGAATCTACATAAAAGCTTCTAGAACTAGTAAGTGAGTTTAGCAAGGTTGCAGAAAGGAACTGCAAAATGAAATTTTAAAAGGACCATATGAGATAGCATAAAAACATGAATTAGTGTTAATTTTAACAAAACATGTGAGATTTATATGCAACAAACTACTAAACATTGATGAGAGAAAGGTCTAAATTAATGGAGATATATATATGTGTGTGTGTGTATATATATACTGTGTTCACAGACTAGAAAACTCCACATTGTAAAAATGTAAAATCTTTAAAAACTGATCTATACATTTAATACAATTCTTTTTTTTTTTTAATATTTTTTATTTATTTGACAGAGAGAGATACAGCGAGAGAGGGAACACAAGCAGCGGGAGTGGGAGAAGCAGGCTTCCCGCCGAGCAGGGAGCCCGATGCGGGGCTCGATCCCAGGACCCTGGGACCATGACCTGAGCTGAAGGCAGACGCTTAACGACTGAGCCACCCAGGCGCCCCCATTTAATACAATTCTAATCAAAGTCCCACTCAGCTTTTTGTAGAAATCAATCAGGTGTTTCTTCAATGTACATAGACTAGCCAAGAACCTAGAATAACCAAAATAATTTTGAAAAAACAATAGTATGTTGAATAAAAGTGATGAGAATGGGCATCCTCATCTTGTTCCTGACTTTAGAGGAAAAGTTTTCAGTTTTTCACCTTTGAGTGTAATATTGGGCTTGCCCCATATGTCCTTAATTATGCTGAGGTGCGTTCCCTGCACACCCATTTGTTGAGAGTTCTTACCAGGACTGTATGCTGAATTCTGTCAAGTGATTTTTCTGAATTTATTGAGATGATTGTATGGCTTTTATCGTTCATTTTGTGAATCATGGTGTATCACGTTGCTTGATTTGCAGACTATCCTTGCATCCCTGGAATAAATCCCATTTGATCTTGGTGAATGATCCTTTTAAGGTCCTGTTGAGCTGGGTTGGCTGGTGAGGATCTTTGCATCTGTGTTCACCGGGGACGTTGGCCTGTAATTTTCTCGTGGTGTCCTTGTCTCGTTAGGTATCAAGGTAATGCTCCAGCCAGAATCGCGCATTGTATTTAGTTGTCATGGCTCTGGGCTCCCTTCTACTGGCACAATGGTCAGCCTTTCTTTGTCTTTCTTGACATTTATAAAAAGTACACACTAGGTATTTTGTAGAATCTCCCTCAATTTTAATTTGTCTGTTGCCTTTAGGTTGTGTATTTCTGGCTGTATAGAAATTGTGTCCTTCTCAGCACTTGTTAGGAGGTGCATGATGGCACCTTGTCTCAGTAGCGATGATGTCACTTTTGATGATTTAGTTAAGGTATATTTTTCATATGTGTTCTTGATATAATGTTCAGACTGCATAAAAAAGCTTATATTCATGGATCCTCCCTTAGAGTCATAAGCATTTTCCCATCATCAAAATCTTTTCATATTTGTTGGTCATTGTTGAGAAAGGGCAAAGTCTAAAGTGTCTGAATGCAGTGGGGCAGGGGGATTGAGCCACGTTGCCTTTGAAACACAGGGTTTGGGGCGCCTGGGTGGCTCAGTCGGTGGAGCATCTGACTTTGGCTTAGGTCATGATCTTGGAGTTCTGGGATCGAGCCCCGTGTCGGGCTCCCCACTCAGCAGGGAGTCTGCTTGTCCCTCTGCCCCTCCCCCTACTCATGCTCTCTCTCTTTCTCCTTCTCTCTCAAATAAATAAATAAAATTTTAAAAAATAAAAATAAAAAAAGGGACACCTGGGTGGCACAGTTGCTTAAGCATCTGACCCTTGCTTTCAGCTCAGGATGTGATCTCAGGGTCAGGAGACTGAGCCCCATGTCGGGTTCCATATTCATTCAGCACAGAGTCTGCTTGAGTTTCTTTCTCCATCTCCCTCTGCCCCTCTCCATTGCGCTCCCACATGGGCTTTCTCTCTCTCTCAAATGAATAAATAAATATTTAAAAAAATAAAAGAAAATAAACACAGGGTTTGAGTTTCCTTGATGAGGTCTGGGTGAGGTGCTGTCAGAACCCACTGAGGCGACGGGACTCACAGAAGGGCACTCTAGGAGCTCATGGCCCGGCACATTGTCAGTGGTCAATCAATATTTGTTGAAATCTTAAACTTGCAGGAGTCTGGGGAAATGGCTAAAAATGAAGCATCAGAAAAAGCAGATTGTTAATAGCGGCGGCCCAGAGGATGTGATTAGTGAGACAAACTCTGTGTGGAAAATGTGTTATTAAATCATTTCTCCTTCCTTTCTGCCCCCCAGGGCCTTTTCTTGGAAAATTAGCGTGGCTGCATGTGATGAGCAGCATGAAAGTAATTTATTACAGAAAACACAGCTTTCTTTGAGGGTGACATGGTAGCATAATGTCCTTTCTCTTCAAGTTTTTATTTACTGCTTACAACCTGGAAGAATGAAGATGTGGGTGATTTCCGGATTAGCCATTTAGAACTGCTTTTGAATTACAGCCTTTAACTGCTGGGGAGGAAGTTCCACGAGCCAATCTGTAAGTTGATCCCTTTTATTCAAATGGACTAAAATATCAGATGAGAGACACGTGTTGCTGTGCAGTGGGTCCGACCCTGCCTTCGGAGTCCTGCTTTGTGGCTGGTGTTCTTTTAAGGCACTGCTGCCTGTGACCACATCCTTTGTGGACCCCTGGGGCCTGCAGGACAGCCAGCTGACGGTGAAGGTGGGGCTGTCCCCGCAGCCTGCCTTCCAGAGACACCCTTCTTTTGTGTGAATGGCGCATCATGGGCCATCCCTGTTGATGCTGGTGGTGTGGGAGCTGGGCCCTGGGGGTCAGGGCCCTGGACAAGAGATGAAAACTGAGCTCCACGCCAGGGCTCCTTGGCCTCGGCATCACTGACATTTGGGGGTGGGTCATGCTCTGTTGTGGGGGCTCTCCCCTGCATTTTAGAACATTCAGCAACTCCCCCCACCGACCTCCACCCGCTAGATGTGCCCCCGATGTCTTCAGACTTTGCCCGGTGTCCCCAGGTTAAAACCACTGCATTCCACTAACCTGCATTCCCCCAAACTGAATTCTGTGTCATGATAAACATCGTGTGCGTCCACTGGAGAATGTTAGAAAGCAAAAGTACAAAAAAAGAGAAGAGGCAGTTTTCTTTCACGTTTCGCGAGCATGTTTTAGGCAAAGTTTTGTGCTCTTCCTTTGATCCAACGGGTACTAATGAGTCATCGGGCTCCCAGAGTAACTGAGTTGTGTGTCGTGTGGACATGTGATCTCTGGGTCACCCCGTCCAGTGGATTCACTTCTTGGTGATGGGGAGAAACTCAAGCCTCCACATCTGGGGGTGCCGAGTCCGGCACAGACCTCTCTAAGGGGTGGGAGGAGTGGGGCTGGCCTTGCGGACTCCACCCGGCTCCCCAAATCCAGGACACAAGCAAATAATGATGTCCCGGTTCTCCGGGAAGCAAGAGTCCTCTTATGCCCACTTATTAGCAGGTCCCATTTTGTATGCTCGGTGAAGTTCTTGTTTTCACCTGACTGTGACTCTCGTCCACATTCGACATCATTGCATGTAGTGGAGTAGAACCCGGTCCTCTGAAATGTACGTGCCCAGACATATGTTATTTATGATTTCTTAGCTGGGGTTTGTTTATATCTGAGGCAGCGCATTCTGACGTGTGGCCAGACGCCCACAGAGCCTTTTCATAGCGGCTGAGCACAGGATGTGCTGAGGGATGTCCCGCAGAAGCATATTATCGTGTAAGTTTGAAAGGGCCTTAGCTCAATTATTTAGAGCCTCAGGCAAGAGTTCTGTCATTATAGGGCATGAAGGTGCATCGAAAACACGGGGATGCACTTGACGGGAAGTACTGAAGATTTAATCATGCCCAGAATAGAGGAAGAGATTAACATTTGTTCGCACGTCCGCCGGCCGTCCGGGCCCCGTGGTCGGCCTCCTGCCGGGCTCGGGCACCCAGCCTGTGGCGTCGGGCTTGGACCGCAACGACTCTGTGCTGGCTTCTACTTAATTGCCACTTTTTAAAATTTTACCATTTTAACCATTTTTAAGTATATAGTTCAGTGGCATTCGGTACGTTCACACCGTTGTGCAGCCATCCCCACTGTCCAACTCCAGAACTTTCTCATCTTCCCAAATTAAAACCCTGTCCCCATTCCAAACCAACTCCCCCCGACCCCAGTCCCCGGCGTCCACCACCCACGTTCCGGGCCCGTGATCTTGATGACTCCAGGGACCCTGTGTGGCTGGAATCATGCAGTACACGGTTGACCCTTGAACATCGGTTTGAACACGGGTTTGTGTCGATGTGGATTTTTTCAATGAATACAGCCCAGTCCTGTAAACGTACTTTCTCTCCCTTATGATGTTAATGACCTTTTGTTTTCCCTCGCTTACTTTTTTGTAAGAAGACAGTGGATAATACATGTGACCTACAAGATTCATGTGCATCCACTGTTACATTACTGATAAGGCTTCGAGTCCACAGTTGGCCGTTAATAGTTAAGTTCTGGGGGGAGTCAGTTGAGAATACACAGATTCTCAACTGTGTGGGGTTGGATCCTAACCCCTGGGTTGCTCAAGGGTCAAGTGTATTTGTCTTTTTGTGACTGGCTTGTTCCGTTTAGCGTAATATCCTCCAGGTTTGTCCTTGACAGAGCAAGGGTTGGGATTTTCTTCCTTCCTAAGGATGAGTAGTGTTTCTCTGTGTGGACGGACCACGTTTTTATCCATCCTTCTGGTCAGTGGACACTTGGGCTCTTGCCACTGTTTGGCTGCCGTGAACGTGGGTGTGCAAATACCTCTAATGGATGTGACAGGGTGTCTCCTTGTGGTTTTAACAAAATCATCATTTGCATGTGGATAGCATTCACCGTTTTATCCAGAGCTCCGCTGCACCTGATTTCACACCTGGGGCTGTAGGGGGTGGGTGTTTGTGGGTGACTCGCGTGCCAGGAGTCCCGGTCTGAACTCTGCAGCTTTCCACCGCACACAGGGCTTATGCTGCAGATCGACGCACACGCCCCCTCCCCCATCCACCTGTAGGGCCCCAGGCAGGCCACCTGGTCCCAGGTTTGCACCTGCAAAATGGAGGTCACACTGACCCCTTCCGCAGGAGAAGATGCACCCCCTCACGGTGGTAGAGCAGGGCCACATGGTCGATACTCCGGAAGCGTTGGTTGTGGCTTCAGTGTGAGTTCTACGGTCCTCTCTCCCGTGGCAAGGACGTCACCCCTCGCCGGGCACAGAGTCATCGCCTAAAATGCTGTGTGCTCTGCTTGGAACTGCCTCTTGGGTCCCTTCCTCCTTCCGCCCCCCCCGCCCAGGGCTTCCTGGGACTCTCCACCTCAGGGGCTCACGTTCACATCAGCCCCCCGAGGATGTGCCCAGCAAGCCCTCCCTCCTCCAGGTCTCCCCTAAAAATACCACGTTTCTGATCCCAAATCACTCCCCACATGTTTTCCTGGAGCCTCAGAAGCTCCTCGGGACAGCAGGTCCTATCCCGATCCCACGGGCTGGTTTTCTTCTCCTTTCTACGCTTGTTTTGTGTTTACACATGAGCTTGCTGAGGTACGACATGCCTCGACATGCCCTGACGGATGTCAGCGCCCCCGCGGCGCCCGAGCTGGAGGCAAACACATTCTGCTCTTGTGGCCGAGTGCACAGATCTCATGGGTACAGCTCCCTGGTAGCCATCAGCCAGCCCAGGACTCAGACGGTTCCCTGCCCCAGAACGCACCCCACACCTCCCAGGCCCGCCTTGAACCGCTCATAATCGGGGGGTTGCCATGTGCCCTGGGGCCTGCCTCTTCCCTCTCCCTCATCCTTCTGTGTGCGACCTTCACTCCTGCTCCTGGCTGCCCACCAGCGTGTTCTTCCCTGCGGCTCGGGCACCCAGTGAGGGCGAGGCCACAGAGCGCCATGCTCACTCTTGCGCATATCTTCCGGGGACCACGTGCGCGCATTTCTCCTGGACGTGGCCCTCGGGTGCACTGATGGGCAAAGGGTAGGCTACGCTTCTTGTCTCATTAAAAGTTTTTTTGTGACAGTGACCTCCCCTTAGCGTCACTGAGGTCCGATTTACATAAATAAAATCCAGCATCGTAAGTGTGCCGTGTGATGAGTGTGAGCAGTTGTGTATAGATAGGCACTAATCACCACAGCAAAGCGACACAGAACACGCCCTTCCCCTCCAAATTCCCTTGTGCCGTTGGCGGTCAGCGGCCGCCCCAACTTCACGCAGCTCAGCGCCTCGAGGGGTCCCGCGTGTCGTGTGTGAGACTGCGGGCGGGTGGGACGCGGCTACGCGGTTTCTTACAAAGCTAACCGTGCGTTTACGTACAGCCCCGCCCGATGACACACGCCAGGGACGTCAGCGCCCCCGCGGCACCCGAGCTGGAGGCAAACACATTCTGCTCCTGTGGCTGTGATACACTCAGCAATAAAACAGAATGACTCGATGATGCGTGTGACAACACGGACGAGGCTCGTGGTCTATTCTAAAAATATTTTTCCTTTTAAAAAATGTAATTAAAACTTGCAACAAGTCGAACAACGCAGACGTACAGAACGAAAGATAAAGTCACCCCACAAACACATCCCACATACACACACACATCACACACACACAGGGACCCCCCCTTTGTTAACAACGGGAACGGCACCAGACCCATCACCCCCCGGGTGTCCTTCTTGGTGAGCAGGTCAGGAGGTTTGGGTCTGACTCGTTTTGTGGCAGCTCCGAATCCCGAAGCCTCTGCCTCGCCGTCGCCTGCCCCGTCCTGTGTTGCTTCGCTGGGAGAGCTCCGCCGCGGGGACCTGCGGGCCTCCGTCCCCGTGTGCGCGGCGCTGGGTCCCGCGGGGCTCCCGCCGTGGCCGCTGCTGACGTTCCCCCCAGCACGAGCGGCCCCTTCTTCACAGGTCTGCGGCGCTGGGCCTTCACGTCTTGCGCTGTAACCAGTTTTATGGTCAAACACCGTTGCAGCTATTGTTTTCGGTGTCTGGCACCTCCTCCCCGACGCTCGCTGGCCGGTCTCATCTCCTCCGAAACGACCTCCCTGGTGACATCACTTGTCCGCTTTCTGTTGGGTTCCTTTTATTTCCTTATCAACTCGTGGGCGCCTTCCTCACATCGGATGTGTGCTGGAAATCGTCTGCCTTACGATTAAAGGTCTGAATTAGAGCGCGTTTACTCAAGACGCGTTTTCCTGTCTTGTGTAGCTCCCTCATGGTAGGATGATGCTGATGATCTAATATTTTTATTTCCTTTACTTTTTACATCGGATGTTCCCTGTGCGATCAGACGGCCGTGGGCCCAGCCCGGAATCCCCGTGGCGTTGAAATGCTGCCGTATCGTCCCTTCGATTCCCCCGGGCACGCAGCCGTACCTCTGGACTCACGTCAGCCTGCTGACGGTCTGCGGTTCCGACCCCGGTGGTGCCGAGGCCGGGCCTCCCATCAGCTAAAACTAATCCTTCGTCACGTTCATGCCAAAAGCTGTCCTGAGGCTTACAGTTATGATGGGATTAGCAGAGGTCAGTAGTGGGGAGAATTCTCGCTCCATGAAGTCATGACTTCAGGTCCAGGATGAGGCGTGCGTTTCCGTTTGTCTGGGTCCCAATTCGTCCTTGAGCCTGCTTCCCGCCGGCTTCTCGCGGGCACGCCTTGCCTGGCACGGCGGCCGTGCTTTGGGCCTCCCCATGCACGGGACCCCCTTCACCCCGTCGCCCCGTCAGCGCCCACTGCTCCTGCACAGCGTCTTCCCTGCTTCTCTCTGCGCCCCAAGGCCTCACACCCATCCCGGCGGCTTTCCCCCGTGTCTCTCCCCCGCGTCTCTCCCCCGCGTCTCTGCCACAACATAACCTCTCCCAGCACTCCCGGTGCCGCTGCCTGGTCCTCCCTCCTCCTCCTCACTCCACACATTCGGTGTCACCTGCCTTCTCTCGTCAGCTCCAGCCCACGGGCGGGGCTGGCTCCTCTCCTCGCGCGTCCCCCTGCACGCGGGTCTGGGTTGCTCCGCACATGCTCCAGCCCCACGGAGAGAAGGACCCGGCTGACCCCAAGGCAGTGCTGGCTCCGTGGTCTTGGCCGAAGGAGGAGAGCGAGATGGACGGGGACGATTCTGTGCTCAGCTGTATCTTGTCGTCTGGGGGAGATGCTGCGTCCGAGGTCCTCACCGGCCTGGCTCATCCGGGCCGGGCGTCCCCACCTCATGCACGGTCAGATGGTGTGCGTTTGCGACAGCGTCCTCAGCGTCCCAGATTTTGACTCCTCTAATACAGTGTGGTCTGGGAAGACTTACACACCTTCTCTGAACTTAATTCCTTTTATCTTAGTTATTCTTTTTTTTTTCTAAATGGGAAGAATGGCTCCTACATCTCAGGGGTAGTGGCTCAGGTTGATGAGGGGCATGAAGACGGAGGTCAACCTTCCCCACCCTCGGGGTGCTGGCTCTTCGTGACGTGTGTGTATGCGTGTGTGTGCGTGTGCGTGTGCGAGCTGCCCCCCTACACGGCGGAGTCCGTCTTAGTGAGCCTGGACACTGCCCTCCGGCCCCAGACGCCCCCCGGCGCTGCCTTTCAATCGAGGACACCTTTACCCCCAGCGACTGCCAGACACATTCTCCGAAGGCTGACCGGTGACTCCTGTGCTTCGCTGGGGCCCCTCCTGTTCTCCAGTCAGAGGGCTCTGTTCTCACATCTTCGTGGAAGCAGGTATGGACAGAACGTCCGACGCCCCTCTCCAGATAGAGCCGTCTGTAATGAGCAGACTGCGGTGAGCAGGAGAGGGAGGTAGGCTTTCCTCAGTAAATACTCCAGGAGTGCGGGCCACCCACACGAGGGGTACAATTTTTTTAAAGATTTTGTTTATTTAATTGAGAGAGAGTGTGAGAGAGCACAAGCAGGGGGAGGGGCAGAGGAAGAAGCAGAATTCCCGCGGGGCAGGAAGCCTGATGTGGGGCTCCATCCCAGGACCCCGGGATCATGACCTGAGCTGAAGGCAGACGTTTAACCGACTGAGCCACCCAGGCGCCCCAAGGGATACGATTAACACGTTGTTCAATGAGGAACAGTCAGACCAGCCTTTTATTTCTTGCCTTGCAGGGGGGCTCTCTCCCTGCAGGGCGCTTCCCGCAGGACTTGGGCGGGCGCTTCCAGGAGCCCCGTGCCTTGCCCCAAGGCCCCTGACCCCGAAGTCTGCGGTTCTCCCGGCCATGCACACCTTGGTGCCGGCTCTGCCCGTCCATCGTCCTTTGCCTGATGGCCCTGCAGCTCTTCGCCTGAGAGTAAACGCAGTTTTGACGACGAACCCATTGCGCCCAGTGCTTATGCCTAGGGCTTTGTTCTGTGGCTTTTTAAATTTCACGTCTCTTGTCTTCCAGAGTTAGCGTGTATGATAACCTGTGGTTGTCGTTAATAACGTGGCAACCAGCAGCACCCCCAGAAGAGGCGGGAGTATGGGGTGTGGCCTGGCTCCACACTCCAGGGGCCCCCCTGACCTCCAGTTGCCCTGAGTGGGGAGCTGGCCAGGACCCCAAGTTGCCTCGAGGCATTTGCTGTCGGGAGTGCTTTGTTCTGCTCCGTGTCAGAGTATCTGCACACGGTCCTCCGGACATGAGGGGCCAGGGCGGGGAAATCGTGCCCAAGTGGGGAGGTCTTTTCCCACAGGACTCAGGGAAACACGATTTCCTTCCTTTGGGGAAAGAGCCTCTGGCATTTGCTGTGCTGACAACCCCGTTACTATTATGTGGGTCCAAGTCTCCTCGACTGGAAAGCAGGAGAATTAGTTTCTGGTTCCATTATTAACTTCCTGCGGAATTGTGCAGCTCAAGCAAGAATGGAGCCACTGGATACACATGTGTCCGTGTGCATGGAGGGGCATGCGCATGCACAGTGGACCCACGCTGCCGGAGGGGACCCGCCACCCCACCCGCCCTCCATGCCATCTCGGCGCGGGAGACTAAGGATAAGATGTTAGTACAGTTCCAAGAGTGGACTCTTCAGTAGCTCATGCTTACACACGGGTCTACTTATTTTCTTGTAGTTTTCTAGAGACCATATGTTTCTAGGGACCATATGTCTGCAAATGAATCAGATTATGGTCAACGTGAACGTGCGTCGTGTTTGGAGCCAAAATTGGCTGCTGGGACTTTACAGTTGTCTCCTTCTCTCTCTGTCTCTGACGCTCTGTCTACATGTGCACATGTATGTGATTATGTGTAGACAGTTGACCTTGAACAACACCAGGGTGTTGGGCACGGATCCCCTGCACAGTCAAAAATCCATGTACAACTTTTGATTTCTCAAAAACATAACGCTAATAGCCTGTTGATTGGAAGCCTTACCAAAAACATAAACAGTCAATTAGCACATATTTTATATGTTATATATATCATATACCATATTCTTAGAATAAAGCGAGCTAGAGAAGATAAAATGTCACTGGGAAGATCGTAAGGAAGAGAGGATACATTTACGGGACTGTGCCGTATTTGTTTAAAAAATCCACACACGATGAACCTGTGCAACTCCAGGGGTCAACCGTATAATCAATTTTAGGATCAGTTCACGTGCCTCCAGCAGTTCAAGCTCCTCTCTCGGTTCTGAAGGAAGATGCGTCCTTGGAGCTTTGACATGAATACTGCCGATGGCAACATTGACAGGCATGCTGTGTTTGGCCCATGCCAGGCACTGTGAATGTGAAGATGCTCCGTGGGCTCGTGGATGATCTCACGCGGCTGGGGTGGCGGGGGCAGAACTCACACCTGCGCCCTAACCTCTGCCTGTAAATCTCCTTGGGTGCAGGGATCCACAGGGTCCTATTGGCTAAGAAACACACGTCTATTCCTTGCCGGCACGGATGGTGCAGGGACTCGGTAGGCTTTTCTATCGCTAACAACCTTGAGGGTTGATGGAGCCATGCATACCTGTTTTGGAAAGTGAGTGTGTGTCTTCGGGAGGTGGGTTCTGTGTTACCTTCCGTGGGCTTGTGTCCCTGGGAAAGCCTCGTGGGAAGCCTATCGGAGCTAAGCGAGAGCTGCCGGCCCACCCGCCCGCCCGCCTGCAGGCCCCCAGCCCCTCCCCACCCCAGCTTGCTGCCTGGCAGCTTCTCAAACCCAGTCCTTCAAACCTTCTCTTAATGGGAGTCAGAAGGTGGGAGCAGGTTGGTGCCGTGATCAAGGACTTCTTAGCTTCAGAAGTCAGAAGAAAACATGGGCCCTGAGGAGGCCTCCGTGTGTTGGGACAGTTTCCATGGGAAGGGCAGGGCAAGGTGACCGGCATACGGCTAGCCAGCGTGAATAATCTCAGTGGGCTCAGAGCAAGCTATGCAGTGTCCCTAGTTGCC
Source organism: Mirounga leonina (assembly GCF_011800145.1). Classification (NCBI taxonomy): domain Eukaryota; kingdom Metazoa; phylum Chordata; class Mammalia; order Carnivora; family Phocidae; genus Mirounga; species Mirounga leonina. The sequence continues at coordinate 18,911,963 of NW_023270615.1, forward strand.
TGGCCTCTGGCCCCCGGACAATTCGGGAAGAGGAATGTTGCGTTCTGGGTGCGTGGATGGGCCAGACAGAGGAGGGCTGGCTCTGGGTGGGTTGGTTTGCACATCACAGGTGTGCTGGGGGCAAGGCCCTTGGCTGAGAACTGGCCAGCCCAGAGGGACATCTCTCCCCAGCCAGGAAGGTTTTTTAAGATGTCCAAACTTCATAATATACAGAAAACGACCCAGAGGCCATGTCTGAGTGGCACGTGACTGCTGAACAGGGCTGCATTCGGCGTCCTCCGATTGCCTGCGCCTGGCTTTAGCTGTGGCCCTCAGACCTGCACCCTTGCAGCTGCGGGAGCTCAAGGGGAGGACTTCATGGGGGCGGCCCTTTATCCCCTGTGCGCTGGTGAGTGGGACAGGACAGGCACGGCCGGGTGACGACTGAGCCACCGTTTTACAGACACAGGAACATCGGAGACCAGTGTTTGGTGGAGGCGGTGGCACGGAGGACTGGGATAGAGGCCTGCCCCGAGCTTCGCAGGGCGTATCCGTGGCCTGCTCCTTTTGCCATTGAGCACAGATTCACGTGGCTTCTTTATCCCCCAGGACAGATTCTGGTTTCTGGTCCCTATACCCCAGCCTCCTGGTGGATTATAATGGCATCTAGGGTGTCAAAGATCTCATGATTCTGTGAGGACCACGGGATTCTAAGTCCGTTGTGCGTGGTCTTCCTGGGGAACAGGTTGGAGGGCGCCTGGAGGTCCACGGGCTGGAATTCAGAAGAAGAACCATCTCTGTGCACCTCCCATGCAGTCGGGCTTTGTGGATTCATGGTCTCAGTGTCCCACTCCCTGGGCTCTGAGGGACAGGCACTTGCTGATTGAATGCTCTAGGCTGTATGGCTTAGCTTGCCTGCCTCCATTTCCCCAACTGTAACACCAGCATGAATGGTCCTACCTTCCAGGTGTGTGTGGATTAAATGAGGCTGTAGGTCGAGAGCATGGGGAACAAGGCCTGACAGGGTGTGCCCTGCTGTTATTGGGGTCTGTATCCAAAGGGCCAGAGACTTTGGGGTTAGTTTTGCTTGCATCTCTGGTATTCCTGCTCATTCCTAGCAGGAAGCAGATTTCAATGGAATTAGTTTCCATTTGTGAGATTTGATCTCAGAAGATGGATCTCTCCAAACGGGTAAGTGGCTCCTAAAATCTGGTGGGGGGCGGTGGCATTATGGCTGGGTTTCCACGGGTCTCTGGATTTGTCTCTGGTCGGGTGGCCGTCACACCCGGTGTGACCCGCAGGGCAGCACTGCGGACCCATCCCGCCGCCTGAGGACGTGACTCCTTTATAAAGTCACATCTGCCTAAAAGAGCAGCCAAGGTGGGCTTCTCTCGCTTGGATTTGGCTCATCAGCAAAGTCGCAAAGCAGTTGGGTTGGAAGTGGAAGACTTTTTCCAACCCAATGGTGAGAATTTTAAAGGGGAAAGGAAGATTCAGGGAAAGCGTTGGTAAGACTAAAGCAAGCCCCCCATCTGTCGAAGACGTCTGTGACCTCCCTGTGACCTTGAGTGAACTTTAACCTTAGTTCTTCTAACCGAACGGAATATTAGCTTCAGTAGTACCGCAGGTGGGCTTTAGTCGTGGGTCCGTACCTTCCTGTCCTTCCCGGGGGTTCATCTTTCATTTTGTGGGATACCGGTCTGCCTGGGTAATAAGGATCCTCATTCCTAGTTTCCTGTGGGGTTCTTACGGGGACTTACAGGATCTGTTGTGTTTGCCCGTGTCTGGTAATCATCAGCCAGTATTTATTTGCACCTACTGTGTGTGTGTGCGGGGGGCGGACCACAAACGCTGAGAACGTAGGGATCATGATGGAGGGGCGAGTCCAGGAAGTTACGAGCCATCAGTGTGGTCGCTTTGGCGCCCCACTGACTTCCCAAGAGCTGCACAGATCTTCAAACGCACGGCGCCGCTTACACCTGCGACATACTAATCGTTGGGAAGATTTAGGCAGTTTCAACCCGTTCCAGTGGAATTGCTTTTTAGAAATTAAGTCTGAAGTGCTTTTGACGGCCAAGATTACTGTGTGTCTTTGCGTGTGCCCGATGGTTCAGTTATATTTGGATGTTTGGGCAGCAGGCACCGGGGAACGCGGCTCGCTTTGCCTGTGGATGGCACTGAGCGAGAGCCGGTCGCTCTACCCCTTGACCCCGGGGGTAGGCTCCTGGCTCTGTCCCCGCCACGTGGCTGGGTGTCTGGCTCTGCGACATCACCCACCGGTGTCTTGTGGCTTTTGGGCGGACATGCTGACCAGCTTTCATGTGTCCTTGGGAAGGGAGAGAGGCCAACCTGTGACACGAACACGTGGGACGTCACTTGCCGTGGCTAGGCACCTGCAGGTTTCCTCCCCGATGGTCGGCTTCGCCACTTCTGCCACCGATGTCTGGCTGGCCTCCCTGCCCCCTTCTCGCCACCTCCTGTCCTGCACACGGCGGCTGATGTCCATTCAGCTCCACGTCTGTCTTGTCAGCCTGCGTGGAGGGCCTCTGTGGTATGTCCCTCCTCAGCCACCCCCAGGTCTGAACCCTCCGCCCGCGGCTCTGCAAATCCAGCCCACACTGCGCGGCTGCACCTCCCACCCCCACAAGCCACGCTCCTCTCTGGGCCCAGATCCAGTTTGTATTGTCTCATGACATCTCCCTCTTCTGCCCTTTGGTCTCCAGCCCCCTTTGCATGAGGCCTGTTTGCCGACGGGCGTCCTTGGCCTCTAGTTTCTCTGAAAGACAGGACAGCAGTCCAGTAGTTACCAGTGCCCAACGTCCGACAACAGCCATCGTCTTCTCCGGACCATTCCACGTATCACTGGTCTCCTCCACAGGTTTCCTGAAAACACACTATCTTGCACACTTCTCCTCGGTGGTCAGGGTGGGGATGGGTTTGGCGTGGGGGTGGCCGTGGGGGATCAAGGACAGCTTATAGATGTGGGGTGGGGGCGACCCTTTGGAGGCCGGTCCCGTTTTCCCCCCCGGGAAGACCAGGGGCGGAAAGCCCATGGTGGGGCCAGGCAAGGCTTGGTTTAAAGGACGTCTGAGAAGATTTGAGACAATGGGGTGGAGCTATCGGTTGGGTGTGGGAATTGTCTCCAAAATCCTAGCCCTGGAGGAGATGTGGGGGCTTGAGATAAAGACTAAGGATGCATTCAGAGCAGAGACAGTAGGACCGCTTAGGGCAGGAGTGGGTGGAGGGCAGCACAGAGGCCTCAGGGGCTCAGCTCCAGCAGTCCTGACAGGCAAAGTCCACTGGATAGGGCTTGGGAAGGCCAGATGGGCTGGAGATGTAGTTTGCTGCTATTTGCCCAGCACCCAGCTGGGAGGACTCACAGGATGAGGGGGGTTATGGAGCTTATTTCTTTGGTGAGAGCCCTATGATCTCCCCCCGCCCTGCAGTGGGGAGGGACCGGGTGGTTCCTTCCTGCTTCAGACAGAGTGAGGGTCTTCAAAAGGATGATGTGGACTTCCGCATATGTGTCACTAGAGTGAGGGGCGCCTGGGGCACTGTTGGTCTCCATTCCAGGCATGGCTGTTGCTGACGGCCTCCTGTTGATGACCAGGCTCGGGGCTGGAGGCAGGGGACACCTCATGTGGGCCCTGAGCCCACTGGATCCACGGCGGGAAGAGGGCTCCAGCTGCCCTATGGGTGTGGACGCTGCAGAGGACAGATGTGTGCGTGGATGAAGGACCAACACCATCCATTTCACAGCATGGGCACCCAGATATTTCTGGGGAGAGGAGCCTCCAAAAGAGCAAGGAGCCAGATGCAACCCTCGGCCCTGTTGGGGGACCCTGTCCTGGGACTGGTGGGGTTGCTGCATGTGCCCGACCTCCTCTCTGCATGCGTTCCCACCCAGCCATGTTGTCAGAAGCTACAGGGAGGCACCTGCTGTCCTTTGCTTTCTGGAGTCTCAACTCCAGGCAGCTCTAAGCGGGGGAGGATGGCTCTAGTTTTAAGTGATGTTCAGGGTATTTACTGTTACCTAGGCTGGACATCTTTATTACTGGAACTAGGAAAATGGAGTGACTTGTAAGTGCCTGGGGACACTTTCTTGGCTGAAAGTGGATGGGTTAGATATGGGGTGTGTCTGGGGTTTCATCCAGAGCCAGGGAGGGGGACCCCCCGTGTGCACAGAGACAAGAGTTGGGTGCAGTGAGCTGGTTCTCGGATTGTCCCCTGCTCATCCACTCATCCGAATTGCACAGAGGACAGAGAGGAGGTGGGCAGGATAGAGCCCTGAGGCTGAGTCACAGAGAAGGCAAGACAATGGCAAAGAACACCAGGAGGGCAAGGATGTCAGAGCAGCGTGTGTCAAGGAAAGGGAGTGTGGCAAGGGAGCAAAGGGTCTGCTGGGGGCAGATGCATGCAAGCAGGTTGCCCACCACATTTGGGGCCATGGCCGGTGTGGGCAAATTTGCAGGGGCAGCTCGTGGGAACAAGAGCTGGCTTGGAGGAAGGGGGGTGAGGGCACAGAGGGCACCATTTCCAGCACGGTGTTGGCGGTCCACTTTGAGGCGGTGCCATCACTTATCGAGCTGGCTCTTATGACAGCCATGGAGGGTTTCCCACCCTATTACAAGCTGGCTGCAGTGAGTGGTGGGTACACATATCCCCAGGCCGTCTCCCAGTGTGCTAGAGAGTGCATGCCCAGAAGTGGATCTGTTGGACCAAGGGGTCTGCACACAGCCCGTCCTGCTTGATGCCACCAGTCTGCCCCTCGAAGGCTGTGCTGCGCTGCTTCTCGCCACGTGAAGGGCTTTCTTACGATGTCTCGTCAAGCTCTGATCTTTGGCCGTAAGATGGCATTTTAACAGAGGCTTTATTCTTCTTATTTTGAGTAAAGCCGAGAATCTTTTCATACATCCAAGAGCCGCTTGTATTTCTTTTTCTGTGAACTCTTTGTTGGTATCTTTTAACATTTTTACATTGGGCTTTTGATATTTTCCTTATTGAGTTATATGAATTATCTTTTTGGGTATGAGATGTTACCATTTTTTCTTCTGCATAAAGTCTTATTTTTATGCTCTTGAGTGTGTCAGTATTTTCTTTATGTTCTGGATTTTTATCATCCTTCCACTCAAATAAATTTAAAAAATTCCTCCCAGCTTTTTCCTTTCCTTTTCTTTTTTTTTTAAGTATTTTATGGCTTCATTATGATGAAATTAAGCTTGCAATCCATTTAGGATTTATTTGTATATAAGGCACAAGACAGAAACCCAGTTTGATTCTTTTTCCTGGATAGCTGCCCAGACACTGAAACACCACTCACGTAACTCTGTCCCCCTTGGGTATGAATTACTGTATTTGTCACTCCAGGGGAGGAAAACACTCTTCAATCTGCCCTCCTGTGTTCTCTGGCTAAGGCCCTGCAGACAAAAGGCAGACTAACAGGAGAAAAGCAGGTGATCAGTGCATGCAGTACACACGCACACAGGGAAACTCAGTGATGAGTAACTCAAAGAAGTGGTTAGAACTTGGGCTTATAGCACATCTTAACAAAGAACAAGAAATCCAGACAGAAGTGACAAAGCCCAGGAAAAGAATTTTGGGTTTCCCGGGGTGGCAAATTGTGGGGAGGCAAGTACATGAGGAAATCCACAAACGAGGAGAGCTAGCTGCAGTGTCAACTTCTGTACTGGGTCGTGGGGTTGTGGGGGCTGTGGGGGCTGCAGGGGCAGGGCTGCCTGGTGATTCACCTCCATCCTTCCTGCAGACAGGGGAATGGGGCTGTCTCTACAAATTTATGTCCTGCTTTTAGGCAAATGGGGGGAAGAACAGAGCTATTTCTTGTGAACTCTTTGTTGGTATCTTTTAACATTTTAACCTGCTGCTTCTCGGCTGCCTTCAGCTCAGAATAATCCCAATGCCTGCATGGCCTGCGTGGCCTGCGTGATCTGTGTGGGTGGCATGTTCTGCTCCCCTTCACCATGTTTATCTCTCCTTTTTGTTTCTTCATGGAATGGATGGCACTTTGCCATCACATGTGTTTGATGACCCTCCATCTGCTAGAATACGACCCCATGACGGCAAAATCACCATTTGGGACACCTATATTTTTTTATGATTTTAGTCTGTAAAATGAGTGTGTGGCGGGGGGAGTGGGCAGCACTAGATGGATGAATGGGGACAAAGGTGGTGCTCTATGAGTCCAAAGGACCCAGTTCTCAAATCCTGTTACACTCTGTGCAGCAGTTATGAAATAAGGGGAGGGGGTGCTGACTCTCATGAGAACTTCATGCTGAATGAGGGGAGGTGGCGGGACCATGACAAAGGGAGGCATCAGTTACTTTCAGGTGACTAAACAGGTGCCAGAGATTCCTGTTAGCTGAGCTCCGAGGTCATGGCTTGGCTCACTGAGGTGGGGTCATGCTGAACAGGTGGTCGAGGCGCAATCTCTGTTATTAATGACAGGGGACCACCTGTTACTGCCACCTGAGACTCAAACCAGAATTCAGTGGGATTACACAAAGCGAAGTAATTATTGCTAAATGAACATACTGAGATAGGACCACTCACGCAAATGCACTGTGCTAGACAATAAGGAGGGATGAGGAGAATCGTGACCTCTGCGGTTAGACCGTGGAGTTAGCAGGCATCTGAGGGTGGCAGTTACTACGTTGCATCACAACCCTATTTCAAGTGGAAATGGATGCCATCAGCCTGGGTGCAGAGACCATTCACATGCACACAGGTTAGCCCATGAGCATCAGAAGCAAGTATGTGCCGGTGATGGAGAGAGGACATTTTTCCCAAGAGCAGGCTGATTTGCAACCATGTAGGGGGATTCTAAAGCTCACAAGGGGATCCTTTGGACTTAATTGCGTGCTCAAGTTCTGAGAAATTTCTGGAATTTCTGACATTTGCAAATCTTAAGGACAAAAGATTGAGTCTCTGAATGTGCCCTGGGATGCTGGCTGACTCTCAGTGGGAGGACTTGCTTGACAGATGGGTTTATTATTTGCACTGCCTGTCCCCAACCCATTCTAATGTCCATGGGTGGTTCCCACGAACCGCACACAGGCGGGAGGGAGGCCTGTGGCCTGAGCTTCATGGCCCACCAACTCAGACGCAGAAGTCATACAAGTTAGACACTTGACAGTTATCCTCTTGGGAAACTGTCACCCAAGGCTGATTTCTTTCTCTCATTGTCCATGTTGGCAGATCAGGAAAGAGATCCGAAGCTTATTATGGATATTTAAGGAGAAACTTACGGGAAGCTTCCTGTCGGGTGATATCTTTCTGGCCTGCTGGGACCATCAGAGACTTGGCTGGCTTTGCTCACCCTAATCTGTCACTTGATATAACAAGCACAGTGCAGAGATGCACTGAACTTTTTTTTTTTTAATTAAACAGATAAAATATAGACGCTGAGGTTTATATAGTTCTCTAAAGAGACAGCTTGACCTTTTTCAATAGGAATTTACTTTTAGAAGGTACTTGGGTGATCATTTTGATAGAACCACAGTTGGAACATTATTATAAAATAAATGACGAAGCATAAACATCAAACACACTCATTCTTTTTAAATGAACTTTTTCTGAGTCACGGTGAATCAGTCTACAGTCTTCATGGCATCTGAACTTCTAGAATAGTCTTTGCCCACTCCCTGCGGTGAATTCAGCAGCAAAGACGAGGCTTACCTGAATAGTCTCTTACCTAATTTAACAAGGACAGATTTCTCTCAAGACCATTGTCTTGTGGTGGCAATTATTTTTCTAGGCGATAGAAAATAATTTCAAGAAGTATTTAGCATAGAAAACTTGCAGAATGTTTCTGAGGAGCCATTGTGTTGTTTGTCATTTGGCGTGTCCAGACCCCCGTTTCTTTCTTTCTGTGTTCTCTTACTATTTTGTCCTTTCCCCACGAGCGAGGTGAGATATTCATGTTCACCCAGCTCCTTTCTGGGCTCCTGACTTTAGAACCACCTCTGGCCTGTCCCTGTCACTTCCCACTGAGGCCAGCTCACAGAGTGACCTGTTTGCTTCCAGGCACCTGCCGCCAGCCACATCCTTCCCACCCCCTGTCTCCAGTATCTGGACCAGAGCAGCCTCCATGTGGTCTGGTCCCCATGCTCCTCACCTCCCGAGGTCTCCTGCCTGGGGGACCCTCTGCAGCCGGGCCTCCCGTCACACCCCCATACCGAAAAGTCTCCTTGCCTCCATTCCTCAGGGCAGCGCCCAGCACACAGTAGCTGCTCAGTAAATGCGCGCTCGGGGGAGCTGCCCTGCACAGACCTCATGTCTGGCTCAGCCGTGTCCCGCTGGAGTGCCTCCCCTCCCTCGGAGCCCTCTTGGTTTGATGACGCTTCCCAACTGCAGAAGCCGAGAATAACACTCAGAGGACCAAGTTTCTTTTGATAACATTCTGACCCACTTTGGAGGGATGCTGACCCGTAGCAGTACTTGATCTGGTCTGGGCCTGTGCCAGGACCGTGACCTTGAAGGGAACACCAGGAGGCCACATGTCCGGGTACTGGTTTATTAGATGGCATCCTAACCAAACATACAACAGAGGAGCGTGGCATCAATACCTGTCACACGGTCAGGATGCATCCCCAGCACCAGGAAGAACCAGGGCGCTGCCCGTCAGAGGTTCATGATGACCTGTTCGTTCAAAGGGAACTGGGTGACCCCCGCGGGGCGAGGGGACTGCTGTCTACACTGAATGCACAGCAGATGCTTTCCCTGGGGATGTGCACGTGTGGTCTCTGGGCTGCAGAATCCTGATTAACGTGACAAATGGATCTCTCTTCCTGCCTCCTTAAGGGAAGCCATCAGCCGTGTGTGTGAAGCCGTCCCTGGCACCAAGGGAGCCTTCAGGAAGAGAAAGGTACTGTCCCCTGTGTCTTCTCCCCACGCGGCACCTTCAGTCACACCCCACCCGTCAGGGCCCCGTTAGGGTCCCCCGCCATGCGCTCGGCAGGACAGTTGGCTGTCACTGGCCGACCCACGTCAGCACCCCCGTTGCACCCCAGGGGCCAAAACCTACAGTCAGTGATGAGAACAGACATGTGAGACAGGGCCCGAGCTCCACTCAGCCTTTACGGGCGTGAACTCACTTCACTGGAGCAGCATTTGGGACAGACGTGCCACTGCTGTGCTGGTAGATTTAACCAGCGGCTCTCGGGGGCCGGAGTAAGAAGCACCAGATCTGTAGCGTTTGCCAGTTTCCGTGGTGTGTGTCCTCCGCCTGGCCGATTTCAAGCTCTAGTGTGACATCCCTGAAGACGTGCAGTGGCACATCGTTGCATGGGTCCCCACCTGGTGCCCAGGTGCAGTAGACACGCGTGGCCCGAACAGCACATGACCGTTAATGTAGCAGAAACAGCTAGAAAGTGACAAGTTTTGAGTATTGTTTTTGGTTTTTTAAATGTAATTTATTTAATTGCAAGTTTACATAAATTAGTTTTTCACAGCAGCTGCTTTTAAAGCCCAGCTCATAAAATTCCTGCAGATGTAATAATTGTCTCTCATTAGCTGGTATAGCCTGCTCCAGGATGCCACGGATATTCCCGTTTTACAGATGGCATAAACTGAGGCATAGAGAGAGAAGGCACAGTGTGCGTAGGTGGTGGGCTGAGCTCAAGCCCGGGTCACTCCACCTTTTCACTCTGAGGTGGTTAGGTCGGTAGGGGAAAATATAGATTGAAAGAAAGCTCAGAAAAACTCTCTGGGTAGAAGTCCAGCAGGTACGTAACGAAGTGCTCACCATCAGGCCTGTCTATGCCCAGACTCTATCAGGGGGAGCATCTCTGGTGTCTCGGAGTCTGTCCTGAGGCTGAGGTTTGCAGGCAGGTTGCGTGTTTGCCCCTGTCACTTCCCGGGCTGCAGGTGGGTTTCGTCTTCATGGCCTGTGGACATTGGTGAAGCCACAGGGCAGCCAGGTTTCAGGCAGAGAACTTTGGATCTTGAATCTCGCATGCAGTAGCTAGGCGGGAGCGTGAGCACAGAGCTAGGGAAGCTCCTCTTTCAGAGCCAGGCGAAGGTGGTGGAAGTAAGGTGCGTTTCCGGGCTCCACCCCAGGTGTGACTTAATCAGAAGGGGGGGGCGTCTCTATTTTTAAATAGCTCTGTCAGGAGATTAAAAAGCAGTGCATGCCTGGTTAAGAACTAGTGTTAATTGGCATATCTAAAGAGGGCACATTCTCATCTGAAAGGGAAGCGTGGTGGTGGGCCCTGGACGGGAGGCGGGTTTGGCAGTGCCTGGGGGAAGGTGCGTGGTGGGAAAACGCAGTCCGTCGGGCCCGTGTGAAGGACCTTTAGTTAAGCCGAACCGGGTCGTCCGTCCTCGTGCGGGCCCAGCAGGTTCTAAGTCTGTGAGCTCTGGCCTGGATGATGTTCCCGCCAGAGGGTTTGTGCTCCATACCCCTCAGCAGTGAGCAGTCTCGAGACTCCGCAGGATGCTCTTGGCCCCGTGAGCTGGACGCTCCTACTCTGGCCCTGAGTCCTTTAAGGAAACCGGTTTCTGGGGCTCACAGTTGTGCGCACTGGTCTGTGCACGTGCCCCAGGCTTAGGAGGGACCCGGACTGGGCGCCGACGTCCCGCAAGTGTCCATCCTAGAGTGCAGCGTGTGCGCAGGAACGGATCCCTGCGCCTGTGCGTGCTGCAGAACTTGTGTGTTAGCGTCGGGCCCCGCCTCCCAGCTCCTTCGTGCCACAGTCTCCTTCCCGAGCCCCGGGAGGGCGGGAAGGTGGAGGTTTGGGGGCGTGGTAGACGGGAACCACGGAGAGGCTGCGACAGTGGGAATCCAAAGCTAAAATCACGCTGCTTGATTTCACAGCCTCCCAGCAAAATGCTGTCCAGCATCTTGGGCAAGAGCAACCTCCAGTTTGCGGGGATGAGCATCTCCCTGACCATATCCACCGCCAGCCTGAACCTTCGGACGCCCGACTCCAAACAGGTCTGTAGGCACTCGGGCACCCCGCCCGCCCACGGCCCCCACGACGGGTGTGCGCGGCAGAGCACGTTCATCTAAAATCTCCACTCATCTGCAAACTTGAGCTCCTCTGAAGGGTCGCCAACAGAATATAGATGGAACTGGTTTTCTTTAATTCTGCTATAAATGACCTTTCCCTTGAGGATAGTTCTGAAGTCATGGACTTACTCGCAGTGTAAGGAGAGGTGCGTGTGGCTGCCAGGGGTTTCATTGCTTTTGAAATCCCGTTTCCTTGGCTCTGCAGCCCACGTCTTACTTCCACATTCGGTCATCTCAGAAGTGGATGGCACGTGGCGGCTTAATGAGCCCTGTCTTTTCTGTCTCCGTGGTTCCTCGTCTGGAGCCTCCGGTGGTTGGCAGCAGCCCGTGATAGCGGACATGGCCCGGCCGGAGTGGGAGGTCTGCTGCCGGCCGAGGCCACACAGTAGTAGCGACCGAGGGGTGAAGTCAGTGGGGGAGGGCCGGCCCCTCGGCAGCGTCTGTCGTAGGCGTCTCTGACCTCAGTTCCTTCAGCTGGAACAGTGGGTAGAGCTCAGGGGCTGTCCTGGGTGCCCACAGGTGCAAACGCTCATAGACACACAGGGGCATGAGTCCTGCTCCGTCCGGGCCTCCGGGCAGTGTGAGCTGGACATCGGACGCATCCACACGGCCAGAGATGGGCCAGCCCCAGGCCTCCGAACGACCCTCCCTGACTCTGGCCGTGTGTTCCCAGGGATGCCCGGGGTTACCTTTATGTCACTACACATATCTTCATATTTACTGATTTCAGTGTTTCCCAAGTAAGCAAGCAGCACCCCAGCTTCACTTGTTCATACGGTCCAAGGCAACCCCTACCTGAATGTTGAAATAAATTCTAGATCCAGCGTAGAAACGAGAGGCAACGTCTGGGTTTGTTTCGATGCCTCGCACTCCCTCCTTTTCCCTTGCCCACCCAATAGATAATCATCATCTTTTCACATTGGTCCACGGACGGGTGGGGGGACTGTCATTTAGGTGGTGGGTTGGGGGGGTTCAGCGGGCTCAGCCTTGCTCCGGGGCTGTCTCAGGGCTGAGCACCTGCGGCCCAGGCTGCAAAGGCCCTCACCCTGCCCAGCGGGCGAAGGAGGCAGGTCCCCTCGGCCCCAAACCACACACCCCTATCCACACTCACACGATGTATGGTTGCTCCCGTTTCTGGAGATCCTCAGGGTGACCCTCGGTTCTGTGGGCTACACCTCCTAGTCCCCCCTTCTCCCTCATTCTCCCTTAAAACAGCAAACAGGAAGAGGGGAAGGGATGCGGCCATGCTGGGATTGGGGGCTGGTTGGCTGTGTCCGGTCCTCACTGTCTGTGGAGGATGGGTGTGGGGCTGGGCTCAGGGGCGGGGCGCCCTCCCGGACATAGGAGTACAGCCCGGGATGGTTGGTGCGTGTCCCGGCCACATCCCCTGGCTCTCCCGAGGCGGCGTGTACACAGGCAGCCTGTTGCAATCAATTTAGGAGCAGGCTCGGCTGGACGCTCCCCGCCCCACGCAGAGCGACCATGAAAGGGCCCGGCCACCCCCCTCTGCAGAGCGCTCAGGGAGGAGAAGCACCATCAGCCTCCCAGGGACGGAAACACCTGCTTTCGGTTCACCATCTCCAGACCTCTTGCTCTCCATTTAATTTCCATCTTAGCCAAAGGGCTGAGAACAACCACACAGTAACTTCAGGCATGATTGTGGAGACCAAATACGATTTCCATTGTATCCCCCAAGTCATAACATCCGCTTCAGTTTCCAAACCCCAGTATGAGAGCTGCCTTACGAGCAAAAACTAAGCAAAAATCAACACCTTTTAGAAGTTTATCCTCACTTGGGGATTGCTGGTGCTCGCTGCCATGCTGGGGGCCTCCTGGCCCGGGACGGGAGGCAGGAGGGTTCTGGAAGGCTGCACGCGGCTGCAGGTGGTTGGATCCAGCAGGGTCCGCGTGGGCTCCGGAGCTGGCCTCCTTGTTTTTATCCAGTTACACGCTCAGGTCTTTCTAGATCCCGAGCGGTTTGCAAGTGTCAACAGCCCAAGTAGGCATTTTAACTGTCTGATTTTCTCTTACAGCTCAGCCATAGTCTTGCTTTGAAGGTTACGGGAGCGTGGCTGGGAGTCCCCTAGAATGGTGGGGTGTCGCCTCCATAATTTCCCCCTGCCTGTTGCCGAGGGCCTGAGGGGCCGTGCAGAGATAACCCCACACTGGCGGTATTGGGGTAGGCGCAGGACCGCTGTTTTCATCCCTGGAGTTTACTTCAGTGTCCTTACATTGTCTTCAAAATGATACAAATAGCGGGGAAAACTTACGTAGCTTTTTAAATTTAGGGCAGCTCCTAATTTACTCAGGGTCTCCTGACTCCCACCGCAGGCAGCCGTCTACAATGCTAATGGAAATTTCCCAGTTTAAAATTAACTTGGGATGTCCTCCGCCTTTAAGTTGATCCCATTGATTACAAGAGTGCCCGAGATGGCCCACGTCTGATGCGGGCTTTCTGATTTGTACGTGCCCGGGGTTCAAGTGGGTGACACCCCTCGGTGCTCGCTGCGGGCCTGTGCTGTCTCTGGAGACGGACACCGCACCGTGGACATTTCTCGGCTTGGGGCTGAGACGCTTTCCTTGTCAGAGAGCCCCGCGTGTGGTCACAGTGCTGCCCACGGCCCGCTGTCGCCCCTGGGCCTCGGGCTCCCCTCCTTCCTCCCCCGACGGCTGCCGTCAGACCCACGTGGCATGGCTCGGGCTGAGCGGCTAGACCAGCAGGGCCCGTGTTGGGAAAAGCCCATTAACGGTGGGCGGCCGTCATAACTGATCACTGTCGTGTTCGTCGGGTACCCGCTTGACCCATCTTCAGGACACCTGGCGGGTTCCTCCCACCTGCCACCAAGCAGTTGGTTTTCAGAGCTGAGGGCCGCGTACTGACGACCTGTCTCGTTTCTTGTTCTGGGCAGATCATCGCGAACCACCACATGCAGTCCATCTCCTTCGCGTCTGGGGGAGACCCGGTAAGTGCCCGCGGCTTGTGTTCCTTGCTCCCTGGGAGTCCCCGAGAAGGGGCCTAGCTTCACAACCGGGAAAGGTAACCGGGATGCCGGCTGCCCCCTCCCGATGCCACATGCTCTTCTCGATGACCATTAATTTTCAGTTCCTCAGCCCAAAGCTGTCCAAAATCCTTCAAGTGGTGGCTTCTGAGGAGCTCCTGGGGCCATCCCCAGTCTCAGAGTCGTCAGGGTCACTGTCTGGAGACTGCGAGTCCCGCCTCGTTCCTTTTTTCTGTTGGGCCTCCACGAGGGCCCTCTGATTTCCTATTTGAAGTCAACTGGAAGGCTGTGAATTTACTTAGTCTGCTTTATTCATAGATGTTTGGAATTAGAATTCTTCTCCCCAGATTTAATGCTGTTGTCTTACTGGTTTGCTTTGCCAGCAGGGAAGGAGTGCAGAGAGAGAGAGCGAGAGAGCGCGCAGAATGGGAATGTTCTATTTTTGTATTGCCTCTTTCGTTAAGAAGGTGGGGTCACAAAGGGATTTGCTCCTGCATCGGTCAGAAGCACTAGGAGGTGGTGTCGGTGCTCAGTTTCAGGGTCACCAGAAAGCCTCCCCGCTCCTCCTCCTCCTCCTCCTCCCTCCTCCTCCTCCCCCACCCACTCACAGCTGCTCCCTGTCGCCCACCACGCAGGCAGCAAATCGTCTCCAGGGAAGGAGAGCCTGTCAGCCCTCCCCGCAGCAAAGGGAGGAAAGCACGCCTCCCCCCAAGACTGTTATCACACCATTTCTCATTGGCCCCAGTAACATTTTCACCCATCTGGGGAAATATTTAAAAATTAGGACAACAACAGGGTGCGTATTTTCTTGGACCTAAATTGACTCAAAAAGAAGAATTGTTCCATATCCTGGCAAGACGTCCCTTCGCTGTTAAATAGTCTTCTATAATCGCAGAATGGAGGTTTAGAAGTGGTGTTTTGTTCTGTAGAAGTTTACGGTCCAAGGCAGCCCGCGTGACTGGTGCTGAGGTTGTGTCTGGGTCTGGCCGGGGTGTGTGGGGGGGTATTTCCCAGGGTCTGTGTTGATCCCACACGCTCTTCCTCCCCTGCTCCCTTTACCTGGGGAACCTGCCTCCAGCCTGAAGGTGAAATCGAGGGGGCAGTTTCCACTGCTGGTCTGGTCTCCACGTTTCCAAAGGACAGTACCGTCCGGGCCCGGGTGTCCGGGCTGCAGACAGCCTGCGCCCGCCACCCCCACCCCAGCTGCTGCAGCCCCCTGAGAGGCATCATGGGGCCCAGGGCGCTGGCAGGAGAGGGATTTGCCACCCTGCACGTGGTTCTTTGCCCTCAAATCCCCACCTAATTGACAGAGGATGACAGGGCACCATCCAAGCCCCCCTCAGTACTTCCACTGACTCATGCTGTCTCCCACACTCAGGGTCTTATCCTCAAAAGTCTCCCACCATGGTCTCCTCTTTCCCCTCCCCTCCCTTCTACTTTTTCTTTTTTTTTTAAGATTTTATTTATTTATTTGACAGAGAGAGACACAGCGAGAGAGGGAACACAAGCAGGGGGAGTGGGAGAGGGAGAAGCAGGCTTCCCGCTGAGCAGGGGGCCCAATGTGGGACTCGATCCCAGGACCCTGGGATCATGACCTGAGCCGAAGGCAGACGCTTAACAGCTGAGCCACCCAGGCGCCCCTCCCTTCTACTTTCTTTCCAGTCCCTTCATTTCTTACGTTTAATTGTAAAGTGAAAGACCTCATTGAGACACACATCTAGACAGTGGGAGTCGGCCACATCAAAGCCATCTGAAGGGCGTCTCTGAGGATGCTATGTGGAGGGACAGGTGCGCCATTCTCCACCTGTGCTGCACCTGCACACCTAACTGTCCTCACACCTTCCCCTGTGTCTGCATCGGCTCTAATCGACTTGCAGGGTCTCTAACTGCTGACCCGATATGATGCTTGGAGCCATAGTTTCTGAAATCTGGGAGGTAACCCAGCCTGAAGAGTAAAAGGAAGAAAAGGACACACCTGCAGGCAACAGATTCTTCCAAGAACTTGTCTCAAACCTCATCTAATGCTGATTTTAGGAGTGGACGTACAGAGATGGAAAATTCTGGAAGCCAAATACATTGGCTAGTGTTAAAATTATGTTACTCTCCAGGATGCACACAGGTCTGTGAGCTGCTTTCAAATTTCCTCATCATCTCATCATTTAAAAAAAAAAAAAAAAGGAAGCATTCAGTGACCCTTAAAGTAATTCATAACCTGTTTATATTTTCTTCTGATTTTCTTTTTCTGATGCTGAAAATGTCACTAGGAGGACAGGAAACCCAGTTACTTTCCATTTTAACCACTCAAATATGTGTTCACGTTGTGCATGAGTTCCCATTCCAAGCTGGTTTGTCGCCACTATAATTGGTGGATGTTTAAATAAAACTAACAATTCCAGGTTGTATTCCTGGTTCTGCCACTGAGTTTGTATCTATTTACTGCTTTGTGCTTTGGTTTACCCAGTAAGAAAATGGCATTTTGAAATATCAAATAAGACAGTGAAAAACACTGTTAACCCAACTCCCCCAAAGGTGCTATTATTCTAATCTACTGTAATTAACAGTGTTCCAAGGCCCCCAGGGAGCGCTGGAATGCTGGCCAGGCTCAGAAGGTCTTGGAGAGTGGGAACAGGGATGGGATGGGCACTGGACAGGCACCTGGAAGCCCCATCTCAGAACTTGGGGTGTTCAGTGTGTGGCTGTGTGATGTCTAGAACAATGTTCTGAATAGCAATACACCCCCACCCCACAGTGTGCCAGAAAATGATCAATATTGACATTAGAAGAGCTCAGCTCTGGGTCCATCTGGGGGATGGGACACATGTCACGGCTCCTTCCTTGGCCTTCCTTTCCCAGAGCAGTGTTTCTCAGGCTGGAGTAAGAGTTTAAAAAGAAGAATTTCCTTGCACTTTCCACTCGTGCTGACTCAAATTGATTTTGTTACCCAGATATGCACAAACATAAATCAAGTATTGACTCCTCCTGTTTCAACTTCTTATTGAACACTAAACCCCAATCCAGGTCAGAAATTTAATACTGATAAACACGGGAAAGCTGACAGCATTCAAAGCTACATTAATTTGCTGTGATGGATGGTTTTGGGTCTCTGCTCTCAGCGTGCCTCTGGAACCTGCCACCACGGTGCAGGATCCTTCAAGGTCGGCCTCTCTCTACTACCTTGGGTGCCTGGATGACTCAGTCCTTCCACTAATTTATTCTATTCAAGCAAGCCCTTCAGGGATACATCATTATGTACAAATGTGACATTCATTGCTTGAGTTGGGGCAAAATCATCTAGTCTGAGTGTTCTTTTTTCTCTAATTCTTCACAAACCTGGCACCCATAATACCAGAAACCCAACAGACAACCCTGGTGCTGACAGCACATACAGAACTGACACCACAGTGGTCATTCGGGTGGTCCCGGATATTCTTGTATTAATTTTTAAGATTATCATGGATATGAAAACACAAATTTAAAAAAATTCTGATGACATCTCAAACAATGGGGACTATACTTGCCCAGCCCCAGGCTTCCACGGATCACAGACTGAGAGACACGAGTGCTGTCCTAGGACCCTTCCGATGCTGTTAGCCCCTGAACCCATGAAGAACATCTGTTGATGTTGACTCCATCTGTTGACTCCAAGCTGCAGATGGCTTCAGATCCCGACAGATCTTCCCTGATGGAAATGACTGGAAGCCGGGTCCACACCCTTCCCAGCTCAGTCTATGAATATACCAGTGGGCAGTGGCCTGAGCAGGAGGATGGAACAGCGTAGGCGGGCTGCCCGCCAGAGGGACCCGGGTAACAGCCTGTCATGTCAGAAGCTGCCAGGAGAGCCCTCGCCGTGGACTTGGGAAACGGCGTACGGACAAGCGCCTGGCACCTGGCACCACAGCAGTGGGTGCTTGTGACCCCTGCACGCCCCCACATGCACCGTCCTCCTCTTCCTGTCGGAGCGTCTTCCTGGAGCAGAGAGAGAAGGGGTGGTGTCCTGCCCATGGAGAGAAGTAATGGAGGAACTCACGACACAGAGTCTGTCAGATGCTGAATGCAGGGGGAGCCCATCTGTAACTCTGGAGCCTTCGAAGCAGTGACATTTGGGAAGTATCTGCAACAATGGGATGTGCCTTTACCAGTTGCCCCCCGGAGACTTTTTTGAATGTTGCAAATGTCAACTTTGCAGGGATGTCTTTTCTGCTTTCAACAACGAGGAGAATTATGTTTCCTCTGCCGGTTTAGAAACTAAAACCCACGTGGCGACCCCATCCCACTTCTGAGGACAGAGTTTCCTCCGTGTGGCCAAGCGGACTCGTGTGTCCCCTGTTACAGCCAGACTACTCCACGGAGCTCATGTGTTGGAAATGTCTTAAGAGGATTAAAATTACCGCTTCTGTCCGAGAGGAAAAGCACCATCACATCTCATCCACCCAGGAAGGCGTTTGCCACCCAGCTTCTGGTTTCCTCTCGGCCTCTAGACCAGCAGCACCAGCATCAGTGGGAAACTTCTCGGAAATGCACATTTGGGGCCTCATCTCAGACCCACAGAATCAGAAACCCCGAGGTGGGGGCCCACAATCTGTTTCCATAAGCCCCGCGAGGGAGGCCTCAGCCCGCTCTGATGAGGACCACGGCAGAGCCGAGGGCAGGGCGCCTCATCCTCCATCATAGCAGAGCCGTCTGGGGAGCCCCAGACCTCCCTCCCTGCCAGTCCAGCTAGGTCAGGTTATCTGGGAGTCAGGCCTCGAGCATCAGTGTTGTCAGAGCCCCCGGGGGGTCCGACACGCAGAGGACGGGGTGCCCGTCACGTTCCTGCTGCCGGGCGCGGGCACAGACAGCAGGGTCAGTGCGAGCTGGGGCGGACGCAGAGCTCAGGCCCCGGCCCGCGCCTGCCGAGCCAGAGTCCCCATTTCACGAGGCCGGGGGATCCCTGCCCGCAGAGGTCGGAGGAACACCGGGCCGTCGGAGTCCTGGGCCGGGCTGTGCGCCACGCGTCCAGCTGTGATTAGTGACGTGCATGTCTCCTTACAGGACACGACGGACTACGTGGCGTACGTGGCGAAGGACCCCGTTAACCGCAGAGGTAAGCAGTGCTTGACTCCTGCGGTCTCTCAGCCACATGCAGCCAGGCTTCACGCCAGGCTCCAGACGTTCCTCATTATCTCCGCCCCCCTGGCCGACCCGAGCGTGTGTCCTGGCGCACAGTTAGTGACCGTGGGGGTTTGTGGGCAGGCAAGTGTGGCAGCATCCTTGGCCGGGTTGGGAGACGCTGGCGACCCTGAGCGTCAAACACGCACCTGCGTGCAGATGGCTGTAGCTCCGTGCACCTGGCCTGCACATCACAGATCCCACGCAGGCCCTGAACGTGGCCTCGGTGACACCTGGACCCTCCGCAGCCCACCCGTCCTCCTGCCCAGCTCCAGCTCCGAGGCCAGCTCCACCACCCCAGAAGCCTCTGCTGCCCAGCACAGCCCTGGAGCGTGGGGGCCAAGCTCTCGCGCCGTCCCCCCACACCCCACAATGCTGCCAGGGCCTCAGACGCAGGCTGGATGGGGGCTCTGAGGCACTGGAGCACTCTCCACCCTCCCAGACCCTTTATTCCTAGACCCGACCTCCACACCCACAACCCCATTCCTTTGCTCATGTACAAAACCCAAGCCCCACCCATGGGTGCTGATAGCCTGGATGGGGGCAGGCTGAGTACAGTGCGCTACCCTCGAATATGGGTCATCCCACAGCCCCAGCGTAGAACTCGCCGCCGAAGATCGCGGCTGGGATTCTAGCAATGCAACGCAGCCCTTCTGCCTCAGCCGCTGGTTCCCCTCCCCCCCACCCTCCCCCCCAGGTACCACCTGTTAACATTTTCCAGTTTGCTTTACAGGACTTTTATCTACATACATACACATATATTCTCTTCTGTTAAAATTCCAATGCAAAGGAGAGCCTAGCGTTCTGTTTCGGCCCCCTCCCCCATACTGCCTCTTGGACACGTTTCCAAGACAGCCCACGGAGAACAGGTTACAGTCCGTGAGGTGACGCCACGTGACGAGATGCGTCCGCCAGGTGCTCCGACCCCCGCGGGTCTGCGTACAGACTCCTTCCCTGCTCTTCCCCACGATGTTGTGCGGCCCCTCCCAGAGGCATTTGCAGAGGGATTAGATGGTAGATAGGTCAGTGGACCTTGCAAATCATCACCCAGTCTGGCTGTAAAAATTTGCATTCCTGTGTAAGTGCTCCTTCCAGGCAACACCGCGAGGTACCGGAGCCTGGAGACGTGGCTTACGTCTGCATCTGCAGGCTCTGCTGCCCTCTCTATCTGACCAACGGGCTCGGCCCTCAGCCAACAGGGAGCTCCCCCTGCAGCCCTGCCTCTTGCAGATGTCCCAGGAACCGACTTAAAGAGGGCCTGGACCAGGCTTCCGGCTCCCTGCCGTGTAGACTAGCAGCCCCGAGGATGGATCCTGCAGCCCCCTCTGCAGAAACCGTGTTGTTCTGCTGTTCTGCTTTTCAGAAGGGAGGGAAACTGCTCGTTTTTGACCCTTCCCCAGCCTACTCTTCTCCGAAGTACCAACCAGGCAGCTCCCCTGGCGGGAGGGGATGCAGGGGTGGGTGTGCGTGGCTGGAAACAGGCAGGTGGGGCCCGGGTGTCCCCCTCCCTCCCGCCCAGGCTCCTGCCTCCTTACGGGCTGGAGGGAGACCTCCACTCCTACCGCGTCATGCACAACCATGCACCTCTAACAGCTACGTAATATGGGCTTGCTCTGTGTCTCCCGGGTTGATGTTTAATAAAAAACAATACCAACAATAAAATAAAGTAATAGCAGTAATCAGTAACAAAAATACAGCTGGGCATCCGTGTCTTTGGGACACACCTCTTGGCCATCCCTAGTGTTCCCAAAGGGCTTGCACTGCGATCGGGAGCTGCTATACAGTCACTCTGCTCTTCTCGGGATATCCTGTGTCCTCAGTGCACCCCCCGTCCAGTCTAGGGGGGTGGGCAAGACGCCTGAGGACCCCGGGCCTGGCAGTGGCCGTCGGAGGGAGCTGCACCGTGCCCGGCCGGCTGCAAGAGGACGGTTTGGTGGTGTTGCAGGTGCAGGGACAGCTCCCCTGTGGAATGCCCCCTCCTGCCACCCGCCCCTGCAATGCCTCTAGGGAACCCTCCTGAAGTACGGTGACGTCCTAACCATTGGCGGGAGCCAGGTGGAGTGTGGCATCCACACTGGTCCTTTTCTCTGGGGAGAATTCTTTACCCCATTAGTGACATGACCCTGCGGGTCACACAGGGAGGGCTGGGACCCCCGTGGCCCCCGCGGACGTGTGTCTGGGAGGAGACATCTTACCTTCCCACTGGGCCGGCGGGTGCCCTTGCAAATCGGCTAAGAGGTGCTCCAGGTCCCCCGAGGAGCCCTCTTCTGGCCACTGCCACCCCAACTTTGATTTACTATTTAGCACAAGCTGCTTTTCTGAGAAGCTGCACGAATATCTGGGCTCACATTGGAGCAGGTGCAAGTGGCGTGCAGTGGGAGGGACCCGTGAATTAATACCCCTTCAAACTCATCTTTAATTTGTTGGAGTTGCCACATTCAGTGAGGACACTGGACTCCCACTGGGAGGTCAGCGAACAAGCTGCTCCCATCCACGGAGTAGCTCAGTCCTTGCCCCTTGGGAGCTGGGTTAGGTCTGTTCCCGGGCCCACGGGGCCTTCGCGGGGCTCACTTCTTGTTACGATCAGGCTCTCTGTCCCATCAACGCTTCCTTCCAAACCCTGGTTCGCTCTGCTGGGCTCGGTGTTGGTACTTTATAGACTGTTAAGAAGTTCCTAAGAGCGATCAACTGGAAATCACAAATGTCTAAATGTATTTACAAATAGAACGGTAGTTTAGAGAGCAGAGCCGTTAAGACATGCGTCCCCGCGGTGATGTTCTACCGCGGTGGCGCAGGGAGCAGGCTGTGGGTGGCGCTGCAGGGACAGTCCATGAGGGACACACGCCCCTCCCGTGGCGGAGCCTGGCGGCCCCGGTGTCTCTGATGGGCCCTGCCGCTTGCACTCACAGCTTGTCACATTCTGGAGTGCTGCGACGGGCTGGCCCAGGATGTCATCGGCTCCATCGGACAGGCCTTCGAACTCCGGTTTAAGCAATATTTGCAGTGTCCTTCCAAGGTGCCCACGTTCCACGACCGGTGAGTAGTAATTCTGACACTCTTCGCGGTGGCCTTTCTGTACTTTACAGTCTTTCCTCTTAAAGCCACTCGAGAGGAGAAAATCACGAAACGGCCTCCACGGGGTGTGGTCTGGACAGACGTGCTCGATCACAGGGCGCCGGGCTCGGAGGCACCTGGCGGGGCCGGGCTGAGGCTCAGGAGCCCCACAGATGGAGGCCGACATATGGGCGATGCAGTGAATGTTGAGGAGAACGTTTTCTAGAAACTATAGAGACGGTAGCCAAGGTTACAAGAATGCACTGTAATATGTTTGGTGCCGTTTCCTCTGCAACCAGGTGCAGGTCCCCCGTGTCTCCTCCTTGGGTCTGCATGGCGCAGGTGCGACGCGCTCCTTGTCCTCGCCGTCGTGGTTAGCACGGCTGTGACGCGGGGCCCCGCCGCGAGGCCCTGAGCTGGGTGGCCTGGGGACACTGAGCCTCCTGCGCCCTAGGCACGCATGCCCGTAACCAGGATGAGCCCCGGCAGCTCCAGCTCATTGGTCCTTCAAGTGTCTAATGAAACAGTAAATACGAGTAGGAATTGTAGGAAACCTTCAGGATGTCGCACCGAGTTTCCTCAGGACAGAAGAGCATTCTGCGCAGCACAAAGCCCCCAGAGAAAGTCACAGGGGGCACGTCAATAGTCTGTCCTTGCTCGGGCTCACATCACGAAAGCCTCTTCCGACGGTGTGTTCGCTGTCAATGAAACCTTATTTCTCCTGAATTTGCTTTCCACTCTTGCTCCAGCGTCCGCAGCCACGTTCTGTGGCTTCCGCATGAAGGCAGTGTCTACCTTCACCTTCATTCTTACGAAGGAGTCTCTCACCCCTCTGAGCTCTGCCCCTTTCGTGACTGAGGCTTTTAGCCCATTCTCTCATCTCCCGGGAAATGGCTTTTAAGACATCTGTTTGGGAGGTGCCTGGGAAGACCCCACTTTTCCCAGCCGGTAGAAGCTTCCCCGAGCTCAGACGTGGGAAGCGCAGTTAGCTACACTGTGGCAGGGCTTTTGTACTCTTTATACACACGCATTTATCTGAACAATATATACACCGTATGTAAAATTTGAAAGTTTGTTCACTAGTCTCCTGCCACTTTTAAGTTTCATATATAATGGGACATAGTCATTAAAAAGACTAGATTGGTGTAGGTGTATTACCAGAATAAATCTCAAAAATCTTAAATGGAAAAGGATAGGAAACACTTATGGAAGTTTTAAGACCAATAAATAAAATTGTGCGTGTAAAATCGCATTTATGGATAAATGCATGTGTATGAAGAGTACAAAAACATGTAAGAATATTGTACATTGAAAGGGTCTCAGAGCCGTTTTGCCCCCTCCTATGGCTGTCAGGCTGCTGGTTTTCACTGTGATTGTGGGCTGTTGGTTTTCACGGCTACCATGGAGACAGGAATAGGGCAAGTTAAAATGCCACAAGCCACTGTTCTTACAGCTGTTTGCTTTAAAAAAAAAAAAAAAAACCACAAACATTAGTTTGCTGTAAGCTTCTGATTAATATCCAGGGTTCTGAAAAAGTTGATTTTGAAAAACTTTTTTTTTCTAGTTTTCTTGTTTGTTTTATGGAAGAGAGAATTTTCAGAGATTTTTACTCTGTCATTTTCTCCCATGTCACTAAAGTCTCTACTTTTTAGTTGATTATGCTTTGACTTAGGGAAATGAATGTGCCTTGAGGATCTGTCTCTAGATATAAATTCTTTCTTTCCTATTTAAATGTCCTTTTGAAAAAGGAGTTCTTCCCTGTTTCAAATATGGTTGGAATTTTCCAGGAGGTAGAACTGCAAATAAGGTAGAAGTATTTGGCCAAACCATTCATCTGCTTTTTAGGGTTGAGATCTAGATAGTGAGGGAACAGTGACTAATTCCCTTTTCTGGGGTAGCACCTCCTCACATTAGGTTTGTTGGTTTTGACGACAAGCTCAGCTTTTGGCTAAAGCTCTGGAAAATCCTCTTCTAACAGAATGCAGAGTCTGGATGAGCCTTGGACGGAAGAGGAGGGGGACGGCTCAGACCATCCATACTACAACAGCATCCCAAGCAAGACCCCTCCTCCAGGGGGCTTCGTGGATGTGCGGCTGCACGCCAGACCCCACGCCCCCGACACAGCCCAGGTAAGTCGTGTACTTCTGCCTGGGTCGTGGCCACCTGAGCTTTATTTCCTTTCATCTTCCACTCGATTGGCAGGCTGTGTTCTGTCCAGTCTTTGACAGAATAACTCACCTGTTTTCTCCCCTGGGATGACACAAAGCAGACAAGTAGGGGAGGCTTTTGTTTTAACATCCCAAGGTGTTAATCAGATGTCTTGGAACTATATTATGATTCTGGAGGTACGAGTCTGGGGGTCTCCTCTCCATCCTGGGACAAATCCCATTATACTGGGAGCCCAGTGAGAAGAAGAAAGAGTTCAAGACTTAAAGAGGCCTGGGGGCGCTTTGCGTTCCCCGAAAGGAGAGTGGATGTGGGCCCTTAAAATGATGAGAATTTTATGAGCCTTCTCCTGTACGCATTTCCCTGATTTTTCCTCCAAATCAACATTCCAGTAAGGCAATTGCTTCTTAGAGTTACAGTATCTCTGTTCCATTACGGAGAGTTTTTTGATGTCACCTACTTTGTGCGAATAACAATGACACTAATAAAAGTGGCAAAATAACAGTGACTTCAAGAGTCAGGAGCTCTGACGCAGAGATGGACGGGGCGGGCCTGGCCAGGTGCGTCTGGTTGTGGGAGGCATGATCTGGCACAGAGAAACGCACCAGCCGAAGCTGACTTTACGAGTGACGGCGCTGCGTTAAGAGGGCTCCATTTCGGCCACACGGAGGGAGGGTTGGTGGTGGCAAATGAAAACAGGATGGGCGCGTGTAGTTCTGATGTGAAGCAGCCTCTTCCTCACACCCACGCAAACCTATTTCCCAAATCCTAATGCTGACCGTGAGGCATGAAGGGAAAAGTGGGAGTAATTGGGGAAGCACCCGACCCTCCGTTGGGGCCCTTGTACTGCGCTGTGGCTTTTAGAGACGGGGAAGGGGACGAGGATGCTTTTTCTCTTTATGTATTTACATGTGTCTATAGTTTGCAGGAAAAGAGCAAACGTACTACCAGGGGAGACACTTAGGAGACCCGTTTGGCGAAGACTGGCAGCAAACACCTGTCAGGCAAGGTGAGAGGCAGGGTGAGGCGGGCTGGCCTCGGGGCACCCTTGGCCCAGCTAGGAGGTCCCCTGGAGGCACTGCCTGTGGGTAGGGGTCCTCGATCAAGCGCTCACCCTGGGCCTCCTGCGCGGAGCCCGGGGCACGAAGGTCTGCTCTGTTTGTGAGGAAGGGTGCCTGGCATTGCATTGCTAGAATGGAGTCGATTTACAAAGCACCCATTTAGGCTTAAAGGCAAAACAGGGCAATTTATTTATTTTTTATTTTTATTTTTTTTTAAAAGATTTTATTTATTTATTTGACAGAGAGAGACACAGCGATAGAGGGAACACAAGCAGGGGGAGTGGGAGAGGGAGAAGCAGGCCTCCCGCGGAGCAGGGAGCCCGAAGCGGGGCTCGATCCCAGGACCCCGGGACCATGACCTGAGCCGAAGGCAGATGCTTAACGACTGAGCCACCCAGGCGCCCCAAAACAGGGCAATTTAAATGAGGCTGTGGCTCTTCTGCTCCGTTCCTTGCTTTGGGGCCTCTGTAAAGGGGATAAGGGGACCCGGGCAGCCTCCCCACTGTGCCTGCTCCGCTCCCCCACCCAGGTCAGGGCCAGAGTCTCGGCCAGGCCCTAGAGATCACGTGTCCACCCTCGCGGGCTGCCCGGTCACATTTTGACATGAAGGCTGGGAAATCGTCTGGGCCAGAACACAACAGCGGTGCCAGGGTCCGAAGATGGGCATCAGACCCGCAAGAGGAATCACCTAACAGCCCATAGGATCGTCTCTCCGTGTGGGGTGGGGCAGCTTACGGGCAGATGCACCCCTGACCAGCCTTTCCATTGTAAGAGAAGGGGGGCTCGTTTTCTTGTTGCAGGGTCCTTGGACATCTACGGCATGCCGGAGGGGAGAGCTCCCGCGGCCCCTGGAGAAGCCCCCACCTACGTGAACGCGCAGCACCTCCCGCCGCAGGCCACGCCGGCCTCAGGCAGCAGCGCAGAGAGCAGCCCGCGGAAGGACCTCTTCGACATGAGTGGGTTGCCATTCGTCTGGGTTTCCTGTCTTCTGAGGGTGCTTTCTGCCTTCTGTTGAAACCTCTGCAGTTAGCTTCCTGCTAGCAGGGTTCTGATGAACAGGGATGACCGTCTGCACTTTCCTGGGTTGTGATTGGGCTTTCCAGGGCTTTGAACTCGGCTGACCTCTGCTTTGGGATGACAGCCCTCTCTGAGGTCCGGAGGCAGAGTAAACTCCCCTCTTTTTGGAACGGACGTTCCTCTTGAAGAGCTGCCCATGCATCGAGGCAAATGATACACACACAAAGCACTCGCTTATTCACTTAAATATTAGTCAGCTGTTATGTGCCAAATACTGTATCAGTTGCCAAGGATGCCAAGGTGAAATGCATGCCCGTGCTTCACAGAGCCCTCGGTCTGTTGAGCAGGACCAACACGTACGCAAGAAAGGGCGATACACCTCACATGCACACACTCGCTCGCTCTCCCGTGTTCCTGGTATTCACATACCATTCTGCTTACTGGGGTCTGCGGGAAAGCCAAACAGAGGGTCTCGTGGAGCATAAGTAACCATGGTGTGTTCACGGGTAGCAACAAGTGCCCCGGGGAACCCCAAAACAGGGTGAGGAGTGTGACAGGAAGCTTCTCAGCAGTGCAGAGATGCGCTATGGACCTTCAGTTTGTCGTGTGGACTGAGACGCGTAAGTCATCCATGAACTTGGTAATGGAAGTAGGAATTGTTGCTAGGAATTTTGAGGGAGCTTCCCGAGTTCACAAAGAGCTTTACATCTCCATATTGTTTTGTCAGCTCCCTGAGAATTTTGCAGGCTGGAGAAATCCCTTGAGAATTTAACAAGTGTCTACCATGTGCTAGGCACCTGCTACTTTAATTTCTGCAACAGTCCTGTAGGTAACTACCATTATTGTCGCGCTGTCACGGAGGAGAAAATGCAGGCTCCTAGAGGCTGGTCAGGGCAGGCTTGCGGGCGCGGCGCGCGCTCTCCATGGTGCCGTGTGTGAGTGAGGACGTGCTTGAGTGCTGCTAACATCAGGCAGCCTCCTGACCACAAAAGTCTCTTTCTCCTCGGACGTTTTGGTTTCCCACGCAGTGGATTCCCATTCTGACTGGCAAAAATCACCACCGACAGAAGAACTGGGGACTCTCGGGGCTTGGAGGCACCTTAACCGTCATCAGATCAAATCCCGTCTCTTAAAAAATGTGGGAACGGTCTCAGAAGTATGAAGCAACTTTCCCAAGACACGGAGCAAAGCAGCAGCTCTCTGAGTGTCCATTCCAGCTCTAATGAAGTTTCCCAACAGCAGTTTAGAAGCAATATTTATTGGTCAATTTTCACTGTTTAATTTAGTCAATTTGCCAGTGGCTCTTGGCCCCAGAGCCTGAGGAAAGGTAGATAAGATGAGGGTTTGAGATGGAAAAGTGGGAACTAGAGCCACCCTTTGTCATCCATCCATTTCCACCTGCTCCCAAACCAGAGAAGGGGAGACAAGAAGAAGAAAGGGCCTAGAGAAGCTAGTTTCTATTGAAAAGTCTGGAAAAAGAATTATGCCAGCACGCTGTGTTGTTTCTCTTAAACCACCAGAGCTAAATAATGATGGTGCTGCTCCTGGTGCTGATGGTAGCAGTGGTGATGATGAGGATGGTGGTGATGATGGTGGTGATGGTGATGATGGTGATGATGGTGATGAAGGTGGTGGCGATGATGGTAGTGATGGTGATGGTGGTGATGGTGGTGATATGGTGATGGTGGTGAGGATGGTGATGATGATGGTGATGGTGGTGATGATGGTGATGGTGGTGATGGTGATGAGGGTGATGGTGGTGATGGTGGTGGTGATGGTGATGGTGGTGATGGTGGTGATGGTGGTGATGGTGGTGATGAGAGTGATGATGGTGATGGTGATGAGG
>NW_023270615.1:18940358-19066102 GCF_011800145.1 Mirounga leonina
TGGTGGTGAGGATGGTGATGATGAGGATGGTGGTGATGATGGTAGTGATGGTGATGGTGGTGATGATCATGGTGATGAAGGTGGTGGTGGTGATGATGATGGTGATGAGGGTGATGGTGGTGATGATGAAGGTGATGGTGGTCATGGTGGTGATGATGATGGTGATGGTTATGGTGATGGTGGTGGTGATGGTGGTGGCAAGGTGATGTTGATGGTGGTCACGATGATGGTGGTGATGGGATGATGAGGGTGATGATGGTGACAATGGTGATGGTCTTCATGGTGATGGTGGTGGTGGTGATGGTATAGAAATGTTACAACAAAACTTTTCAACTACTCCAGGTAATCAGGAAGAAATAGGATAAAAAGAGAAAATCTAATTTTAGGCAATAGTTTTAACCTGCTTTTATTCCCAGATTTGTGAACAATTTAACAAGTATCAAAATGCCCTGATTTGGGTTTCATTTATTCACCTGACCCCTGCCCGTCCTCTACTAACAACTGGTCTCCTTTAGAGCATTCGTTGAATATTTGTGGGTATGGACTCCATCCCAGGAGCAGTGTTGGATCTGGGGACGTAGTTGTGCCCAGGAGAGAGCCAACCCATTCCCGGGGCACAGGCACTGTGCTGCTTGGCAACGTGTCTCCATCCTCACACCTTACGCTCTGCGGCACCGTGTGCGTTTTCGAGTGCTTTTGTACATATTACCTCATTTGAAAGTGGAGAACTGGGGTTTCATCAGGTGTCCCTGGGGACTTTTCGTGCTGCTGTTGTCTGTTGCCCTCGGTGGGAAGTGTGTCCTGAAGGGCGGGCGGTCATGCTCGAGCTCAGACACTCACACGGAGCCTTTTTCCACAGAGGAACAAGCAAAGGCCAAGGGGAGGTGGCACTCCTGACCTGGGGCAAGTCACACAAAAGGGCCCCGAAAAATGTCAGTTTTCTTCTCTTTTAAAAATCGGCCTGATGCGAGAATTTTGAAACAAACACCTGATGGTTGGGTATAGGTTTTGCACTAAATCTAACTTTGCAGATTATCTTCCTGTTCATGTATTTCCGTTAGCATTGGCAGGTTTTCACTCAGAAGAAAACAGATTTATTAAAAGGCTGGCTGACGCTCCAGAAGAAGTAGATGGCCTGCAATACGCGTGGCCTGGTGATGTGTGCAGAAGTGAAGTCATTCTGGCTGGCTAGACAGAGGGTGTGCTTGAATCCCTGGTGCGAGGCACAGCGCCCTGCTGTCTTGGGAAGGCAGACTCGTCAGAAAATCATGCCAAGGTTTGGGCTGTGGTTAATATTACCAGCCAGTCATTTTTCTGTAGGTTTGTTTCTGGGGCAAGTTGCCTTGGCATTTCCAATGATCACGTTGAGCAGTCTGTCATTTGTTCTTCTTGGGGTTCACTTGTTTCTGGTGATTGTTGTTGACAGAACCTTTTGAAGATGCTCTCAGGAACCAATCCTTGGGGCCTGCGCTGAGCAAAGCAGCCTCGGTGGAGTGCATCAGCCCCGTCACCCCCAGAGCCCCAGATGCCAAGATGCTGGTGGAGCTGGAAGGGGAGCCTTGGTACCAAGGGGAGATGAGCCGGAAGGAGGCCGAGGGGCTGCTGAAGAACGATGGGGACTTCCTGGTCAGGAAGAGCGCCACCAACCCAGGTTCCTTCGTCCTCACGGGAATGCACAACGGCCAGGCCAAGCACCTGCTGCTCGTGGACCCGGAAGGCACGGTGAGCACGGGGCGGGACACGACCTGCCTCCTGACAACAGTCTCCCCTTGGTCTCTGTGCTGGGTGACCACACTTTCCCTCCACTACCCATGCGGGCCGGCTGAGGTCTTGGCGGCCACTCCTCCGGGACCCGGGAGCCCAGGCGCAGAGGGCTTGTGAATTCAGGCCAGCACCGGGCTCGCGCTTGGAAAATCACGAGGCGTGAGTTTCCAGCTTTAACGCTGATGTCCTTTACAATAAATAAATACAAATACTGAGAAAGTCTTCCTGTCCAATACATTCTTAGTGGATGCGGAAGGGCAGGGGTCCTGGGCTTTCAGTATTTACCTCAAGTATCTCTAGAAGTTGAGTCACGGAGTTTGTGTTCCTAGAGTGCACGCCGTGATGAGGCCCTACATAAAGCCCCTATTAATTAGCCTCTTGCTTTCCCACTCGGGGAAGGCACACCGCGTGACAGTGAGTTTGGCCTTTCCTGGCAACACGGTCGCGTCTAAGAGCTCTGTGGGTTTGCCTGCATTTCCCATCCTCCAGCCAATAAAGGGATTCGACTTGATCTTGGCACAGTCCAAGAATTATTAACTTGAATAAATATAATGACATTAACTGAACCGTTAAATAAATTCCAGGATTGTTGTTTAAAACCCGTTATCCAGTGAAAACAAAGCGGCAGGTAACGTGATCAAATAGTAGCTAAGAACGTTGCCTGTCCTGATTGACAGGTAGGGACGAAGCCTCAGTCTTTGGTTGGACTTGAACACAATTTAATTTAATTTGGTGGCGGGGGACCGGACCTAATTTACGGCTTCAGGTGTCTGCACCTTGGCTCTGTGCCCCCTCTCCCCTCTGCACCTGGACGACCCCTCCCTGGGAACGTAATGTGAATCCTTCCAACCCACCTTCTTTGGTGGTCGTGGGGATTTTTCCCACAGATATACGTCGGGGAAAATAGATACTGTGTGTCTGTGCATCTTAGAAGTTTGCAACCATGATAGTGCCCCCCAAGTCCCATTTCATTTCGTTCGTTTTTCCCTCCACACGTGTTTTTGAGATCTGTCTGTGGTGCTTTCCACACGCGGAATCGTCACTTGGCTGGGCTGCCGGGCGTCCCCTGTCCGCGGCCACGCGTCACTTGTGGAAATGTCTCGGGAAGGGCTGAAGGCACTAGGAAGCCTCCTGCGTGTTTCCCCACGATGGTCTTTCTGGGGCACATCCTAGGACTGGGGTTCTTGCTCACAGGATGTGCGTATGGTGTTACCAGGGGCTTGTGTTTGCTTCCGGAATGGCTGGACTACTGGGGGCGAGGCAGCCGAACACAGGCTTCCCTCCTCCTCCTCCTCCTCATGTCGTCCTCCCAGCATGGCGCATCTGGGGCATGTGGCAAGGAGGAAAGCGTGTCTCTGTTGTTGGCTGTGTCGTCCTTCGACCCCGCGTCCACAGGTTCCTCCTGGAAACGTCACATTCCCACCTTTCCACCATGCTTCTCTTCTGATCGTCTCCCTGGACCCTTCTGCTGAGTTTCTCAGACATAGAATTTCCATATGAATGCTCCCACTTTTTCACATATCTGATCATTTTGTCCGTGATGTTCTCCACCAAATAGAAGATTCCCTTTTATAAAGGTTTACGGTCTTGAGTTTTAGAAGATTTCCTCACCTGCAGTCACAAACATACTGTGTTCTATGTTTTCTTCGTTTGGCTTTGAAAGCTTTATTTTTCACATTTATGCTTTAATTCTCACTAGAGGTACTTCGAAGATGACCTAAGATAGGGACCCCACGTTGCTTAGATCTCCAGGCAGTGAGCCAACGTTGGGTCATTACGGATGGTCCTTGTGTTACGCACTCTGCGCTCTGCATGTCCAGCTGTTTCTCAAGTGTCTGCCCTGTTCTGTCCAGCTGACCTTTCAGTCCTGGTACAAGTACCACGCCGTTTGGTCATTATGGCTTTGAAACATCTGGCTTAACACCTTCCTCTTGAAAGTCCTTTTTGTGTTCTCCAGTGTAGCTTTCTCAGACCTTTATTCCTCTTTGTTCTGGTTTCAGAGTCAGTTTATCCAGGCACCGAAAGTGCATGATTTTGGTAGGACTGGCGTTGAATTTACAGATGAGTTTCAGGGGAGTGCTGATAGTTTTTAGCATTAAATCATCACGTCCACGAACATGGCATGATCTCTACTTATTTAGTGTTAAGATGTCCTTTGTTAGAATTTAAAAATTCTCTCCAGGAAGTTCTTGTGCTTCCTCTGTTTGGTTCCTTCCTAGAGTGTCTGGTTTTAATTTTGTAAGTGGTGTGTTATTTTGGTTACGTTTTCCCAACGATGATTGCTGCAGGGAGAGGAATGTGGTGTGATCTCATGCCCAGAAATCTTGCTGATTGCAGAGGTTTTTCCAGAACAGTGGTCGTGCCATGGCAAACACCAACAGCCATGTCTCCTGCCTTCCCGCCTCCGACCCTGCGGGATGGTCTCGCCCCACCGCGCTCACCGGGCGCCCTTGGGCGTTGACCGGGAGAGGGCGCCCTTGTCTTGTTCCCAGCCTGTAAGGGGCTGTTGGAGGCTTTGTTCCATTAAGAATGATGCAAGCTTTGGGTAGATTGTCTTCATCAGCCCAAAGGATGTCATTCCCTCATTCATTCGCTCACTGCACAATGGTGCACCGAATAGCTACCAAATCCAGGCATTGGTTTTGACACCTGGGCTATGGCCAAGAACCTGTTACAAAACGCACCCTCCGCTTGTGTGGAATTTGTACGTATTAATTTCTTAATTACTTTTGTGATATTGGATTTTATCAAATGCTTCTTCAGCATCGCCTGAAATAATGTAATAATGATGTCTTTTCTTGAGTCTGTGAACATGGGGATTTGCACAGGCAGGTTTTTCTGATGCTACGTCCTGGCATGAGCCCTGCTGGGTCCTGACATAGTCTTCACGAGCTGCGTTGCTGGATTTGGGGATCTAACACTAACTTTAGGGTGTTTCCAGCTGTGCTTCCTAAGTGAGGTTGGTCTTCATGGTCTTTGCTGCCTTTTGCTCGTGTTACTCATCTGGTTGGGGTGTCAACATTATAGGGTTATGTTCACTTCTTACAACAAGCTAGGCTCACCCCGGATCAGAGAAGCCTTCCCTCCCCGTCGCATCTCACATAGAATCCCCTGGAGGGCCCCTATTTATGCACCGTGATTTATTTTCACCTTGAAACCCTTATCACAAACGGGTGCTCATTTATTTGCTAACCTGCTTATTAAGTGGTTTTCCCCCCTGGATTGTCATCTCTGTGAGGCGAGCAGCCCTAGTCAACGTGCTACCCCAGCACCTAGAAGAGCGGGTGCTCGACATGCATGTGGCAGGTGAAGGAGGCGCAGAGGGACATGGGGCTTTCGCGGGAGCTGAGAGCCCCAGAGTCCACATGGTGCTGAGGGGCCCGAGCTACTGATGGGGATGTCATCACAGATAAGCTTTTCTAAACAGAATCCGTGCAGAGTGATTTCCATTTGCAAGGGCTGCTACTAATGCATCTCTGTTTTCTGAAAGAAAACACCCAAGCAAATCTGTGAAAAGATAAAAATTGTAATTGAAACTTCAGGTATTTTTTAAGGATGAGAAGTTCATAGTTTACCTAAATTGTACCGTCTCATAGAGCGAAGACAGTTAATGTTTTATTTACTCAGTCCTTACAGACACAAGGCTGATTAAGGAAGGACAGGTATGACCACTACCATTCACACGCGCACGCGGGGCAGGAAAGCGCCGCAGGTGGGGGGGGCCAGGCTGCGGCCGTGAGCTCACACCAGGTGCTGGAGCGAGCCCCGACCCCAGGCTGTGCTGTCCACGCAGCTTTAATTTCGGAGGAGAAGTCTGTAGTGCCGCCTAGAAAAACTGTAAGTCCCACCTCCTAATAACTGTTCTTTTGGGAGGCTTTTTGCTGGATCTGCTGATCTAGTTTAATTGATCCAGTGGAAGAGGGCTTCAGCTGAGAAAGACTTAATCACAAATGTAATGTCGCTTCCTTGCTGTTAGGACACCAAAATAGACGATGAACACATTCTCTTCAATATTTATTCATCTGATTTTCATGGTAATTGGTTGGTCCCTGACTATAAAGGGGGAAACTTGGCAGAACAGATTACTCAGAGAAAGAAGGATGCAAAACAGTTCTGAGTCTAAATTTACTGCAGAGTACACCAACCTGTGCGCCTTCCCACTGCACACTGGTCGTGCAAGACGGGGGCTCCTGGGGTCGCTGGAACCTCGGGGCACGAGGAGGGCAGTGGCAGGGCTCCTGAGTCCCGGGCAGGTGTGGGGGCCGCAGCTGGGCCGACGCCGGCACCAGGCTCTGCAGGAGCGGCTCCAGAGGTGGAGTCTGGAGCGCGGGTTTCTTCTGCAACATCTTCACCATCATTCAGTCAGCCCTCTTGAGCCTAAGATATTCCCTGAGGCCCCCGTCCTGGATTCGTCCCTTTGGCGGGAAGGGCCAGCAGAGCGGGGCAGGCACGTGCTTGCGTTCGAATGAGAGGCACCTGCACCGTGGCTGGTGTTCCGTGGGCTTCCCGAACGTGGTCTCGGGGCGTGGCACCTTAGAAAAGCACAAGCTGGCTTTGCATTTGGGAAATCACAAAACAATGCCAACCGTCCAACACCCCACGTTTATTAGGATTTTATTTTATTCTGAGAGTAATTAAGAAAACAAATCTGCCCTATCCCTCCACTTAAAAAAGCCTTGTTATTTTAAAATTCCCTTTGTCTCAGGTCAACTAGGCTATGCTGAATCGACAAATGACTGGTTTGAGCCGGGTGTGTGTCAGGAGGCTCTTCTTCCCCCCAGGTCCTTGGCTGGGTGACTCGGGTCCTGGGGGGCCTCTGTCTCCCGGGTCTGCCTTGTTAACCTGGGGGCTCCAGGGAGGAGAGAGGGGTGGAGAGAGCAGGGCTGTCGGTGGCCTCGCCGGGGACTCTTCGGCCCACACGGACCTGACTGCAGGGGACACGAGAGCCGTGCAAGGTGCAGCTGGTGGGTAGGGCCGTCGTGTCTTGTAACTTTGTATCATGTAACACCTGCAAAGTAGAACTGAGCAAGACGTTACGAGACTTTGATGGGAAGCGACAGCCCGGGCCGCTCACCCCATCCGACCCCGATCCCGAGCGGCAGGTGCACCAAGTTCTGTCTGCAGGTGCCCTCCTGGTGCTCAAGAGGCTCTTCAGAGATTTCATATCTTACGGTGTCATTTCTTGATGTTCCCTCTGAAAAAATGAAAGGTTAGCCTCTTTTTCAGTTTTTGACAAGTGTTTCCATTTTTCCAGGTCGTCTCTGTGCATGTAAACATACAGAGACTGTGCTGGTCCAGCAGCGTCCGTCCCTTCCGTCCCGCCTCCCCATCCTCCCGCTCTGCATCCCCACCTTCTGTGTTTTCTGAATGCACAGATGTAGAGACAAGAGTATTGAACTCCTATGTACCTATTACTCGCTGCAAAGTTTACTAGTGTTCTGATCTCGCTTCACCCCATCCACTTGTGGGGAGGATATTTTCTGAGAGGACAGCTCTCTTTTCCGGAATGATCTGAGGCTACCTTGCTCCAATGCGCCATCGCCCCGGGTACAAATGGGAGTGTCGTGCACTCACAGCCGGGGTCCCGTTCAGCTACCAGAATCGGCTCTCCACCCCGAGGGGCCGCCACCTGCTCTGCCTTCCTGCACCCCTCCGCCCAGCTGCCCCAGGAAGTGGTGTTCGCGAGCATTCACCTGGAGGCTGGACGAAGGGACCTTGGGCCGGCTTCTCCTCTGCAGACTCTCTCCTTCCCTTGTAATTATAAAATATTTGGGGGGGGGAGGCACAGTGAAGCTTCGTATACACCCTCTATCCAACCAAACTTTCACCCTGCTAATGAATTCGTTTTCACCCGTGTGGATTGACGGCTCCCTGTGTGGTTCAGGGGGTTAGCACCAGCTGCCCTATCTGCTTCCTGCTCCTTCGAGCGGGTTTCAGTGCCCCTCTGATGTGGCCTCATTCTTTTGTACCTTCTTCCTTCAAATACACAATGGCCTCTGCTGCAGTCCTGTGATCAGCCACTTCTCCGAAGGAACCCCGGCCTGGCTCTTTTTCATAGGGAGACCAAGATCTGCACTTGGGGGTGTGGAGCACCTGCAGCTCAAGATGGACAGATTGGTGCAGACCCGGGCATGCAGACACATGTGCATAACTGTGTGCATTTCTGTGTCTCCGTGTGTTAGAAATCGTATGTTCACAACAATTCTTCCAAGTCCACTCTGATATCTCAGAGTTCATCCTACTTTTTTCTTTTCCTACATTTGTAACTCTCTTCTCCAACAGTGAGAAGCCTGACCCCTTAGCCTTAGTATTTTCACCTCTCTTTGGTTAACTCACCTGCACAACATGCCCCCCCACCACAGCCGCTGCCCCTCCCCTCACGGACGCCACCCTCACCCTGTGGGACGGCAGCGTCTCGGCGCAGCCATTCCCCGTGGGCTCCCTGTCCCCCTGAGCATGCTCTGACCACCCCCTCCCAGCCCTGATGCCCATCGGGCCTCTGACAGCCCGCACCTGCCGCGTGCTCGCTCCTGACTCGGCCTGGACTCCGGTCTCCCGTGGGGGGCCGCTGGGGGCGCCCCCACCCAAAGCACAGACATCTGTCTTCCTTGGCGTTTGGACTGATTGTTCATTCAGGAAGGAGAGGCGATGGAGAGCGAGGGGAGGGAGGAGATCCTCAGAGCTTTCGACAGCGTATCCAGGCGGCCTGCCGTCCCTCTCACGAGTACTTCAGCGTGGTCTCCTACCACAACAACACGACAGCATTGTTATAGCCGACGAAGCTAAAGATAGTGACTTCACATATTCAAATTCCCCTGAGTATCTCAAAGACGTTCTTTGTATAGTACGTGTGTTGGAATCAGAATTCAAACGTGGTCCACGTGGTGCATCTTATTCTATTTTCTTTCCGTTTCCCCCGACACCAGTGGTTTGTTTGAGTGACTAGACATGTATTTGTCTGTAGAATATCCCACATTATGATTTGGGTTGTTGTGTCTCCTGTGGCTTCATTTCCCTGATTCTCTGACCCCCAGATTTTCTATAAACTGATAGACACAGAGGCTTTAAAAACAGCCTCAGTGGGATATGATGCACACGCACACCCGTTTCAAGTGTATGATTCAGTGCTCCTCAGTATACTCACAGATGTGTGCATCCATCACCAAAGTCGACTTGGAACACGATTATCACCTGCGAGAGGAACGCGACAGCGTCCGTCCGTCACCTCGCCAGCCTCGCAGCCCCTAGTCCCTTAGCATCTCCGGGTTCTCCCTTCTGGACTTCCCTCGGAATAGAATCACGTGACTATGTAGACTTTTGTGACTAACCTCTTTTCCCGAGTGCGGTGTTTTCCAGGTCCATCCATGTCGTAGCGTGGGTCAGCAGCTCGTTCCTTCCTGTGGCCAAATAACGTGCCACCTACGGACGGACCACATTTACTTGTGACGGGTCTGCCGATGAACATTAGGCTGTTAGGAGCAATGTTGCTGCAAATATCATGTCCACGTTTCTGTGGGGACGTATGTGTCCATTTCTCTTGGACCTGTACCTCGGAGTGGATTTGTTGGGTTGTAGGCTAACTCTATAATCTGTCACTTGAGGAA
The DNA here is from genome assembly GCF_011800145.1 of Mirounga leonina. NCBI lineage: Eukaryota > Metazoa > Chordata > Mammalia > Carnivora > Phocidae > Mirounga > Mirounga leonina. The sequence goes on from NW_023270615.1 coordinate 18,949,727, forward strand.
CCGTCAGACGGTTTTTCAAAGCAGCTGCACCAGTCTCTGTTCCAACTCACGGCGTGCAAGGGCTCCGATTTCTCCACACTGCTCCTACCCTTGTCATTGTCCACCGTTTCGATTCTGGCCGTCCTTGTGGGTGGGAGGTGGGACCCCATCGTGATTTTGACTTGTGTTTCCGTGATGACTAATAATGTCACGCATCTTTTCAGGTGCGTATTGGCTTTTTATGTATCTTCTTTGGAGACACGTCTATTCAAATCCTTTGGCAATTTTTTTTCTTCCTTCTTTTCAGATTTTTTTTACTGTGGTAAAATACATAAAACATAGAATTTACCACCGAAACCAGTGCTGAGTGTAGAGATCAGTGGTATGGAGTGTGTGCGTGTGGGATACAACCAGCCCCACCAGCCGTCTCCAGAACGCTCTTCATCTTGCAAAACCGAAGCTCTGTCCCCATTAGATAACTCCCTGTTCTCTCCACCCCCCGCACCAGGCATCCTCTGTCCTACTTTCCATCTCTATGAATTTGACTCCTCTAAGGACCTCACGTGAGTGGAATCACACAGTATTTGTCCTTTGGTGCCTGGCCCATTTCACTCAGCATTGTGTCCTCAGGGTTCATCCTCGCTGTAGTAGGTGTCAGATCTCCTTCCTTTTCAAGACTGCGTATGGTTGCATCGTGTGGATGGACCACGTGTTGCTTACCCATTCATCATTTGATGGACACCTGTGGTGCTTCCACATTTTAACTAATGTGGAAAACGCTGCTGTTAACACAATATACAGACATCTCTTTGAGACTCTGCTTTCAAATTTTCAGGTAGCCACCTAGAAGTGGAATTGCTGAGTCATATGATAATCCATTAACAAACGTTTTTTGAGAAACCATCAGTTTACAGTGGCTGCACCATTTTCACCAACAGTACGTACGCGAGGGTTCCAATTTCTCCTCATCCTCGCCAACACTTGCTGTTTTCTGGTTTGGGGACAGTAGCCATCCTAACAGGTGTGAGGTGGTATCTCATTGTAGCTTCGATTTGCATTTCCCTGGTGATGAGTGATGTTGAACATCTTTTCATGTGCTTGTTGATCATATGTAGATCTTCTTTGAAGAAATGTCAATTCAAGTTCTTTGCCCATTTTTGAATCAGGTTGTTTGTTCTTCATTGTTGAGTTTTAGGAGAACTTTATATATTCTGGATATTAATCCTTTATTAGACGAGATGCACAATTTACAAATTTATCCCCCCATTCTGTGGGTTGCCTTTTTATTCTGTTGATAGTTCTTTTAATGCACAAAACTTTATGATTTTCATGATACCCAATTTGTCTGGCTTTTCTTTTGCTGCCTATGTGTTTGGTACCATATCTAAGAAACCACTGGAAATTCAGTGTCTTGAAGCTTTTGCCCCGTGTTTTCTTCTAAGAATATTAGGTCTTACATTTAGGTTTTTGATCCATTTTGAGTTAATTTTTGCATGTGGCATTAGCTCTGGGTACTTCATTCTTTCGTATGTGGATCTAGTCTTCCCAGCTCCATTTGTTGAAAAGATTGTCCCTTTCCTATTGAATGGTCCTGGCACTGCAGTCAAAAATCACTTGACCATATATGCCAGCGTTCATTTCTAAGCCTCTCTGTTCTTTTCCACTGGCTTATATGCCAATCTTTATATCCATTCCACACTGCTTTGATGACTGTAGTTTTGTAATCAGTTTTGGAATCAGGAAGTGTGGGTCCTCCAACTTTGTCAAATTTGTTGGTCTTTTCAAGGAACCAGCTTTTGGTTTCAATGATTTCCTGTGATTCCTATTCTTTGTTTATCTCTGCTTTAATCTCTATGGTGTCCTTTTTCCTGCTTGCTTCAGGGTTAATGTGCTTCCTTTTTTTAGTGTCTTAAGGGAGGTTAAGTTATTTGTGAGTTTCTAAATTTTCCTCCTGCTGTTGGGGAAAATGAGTGCTCATGTGGGATGAGGTGTTGATTGGAAGGATGTAAGCAATTGGCATACAAGGTTGCAAGGTTGATTCTTGACATTGCAGCCCCTGGGGGCTGATGTGAGCCTGGCATTCTCTGGCACTGTGTCCACTGGGTCTAGGAAGGACCTGAACTTCACCTTAATTTCAAATCTGGGGGAGGCCAGGCAATGTGGCTAGGTGGGTCTATATCCCACTTGGGCTAGTTGTATTTGGGCTGGATCCTCTGGGGGTGGAGGGTCTACCGGTGGATCCAGCCCAAGCTGAGACATTGGACAAAGGGCAGCAGGTCTGAGTGTGCAGCCTGTTCCAATGGAACCAGATTTTAATTAGGAAGCATCTCTGTCGGATGGCTTTGCCTGAGCTGGTGTGACCTTTTGGAAGAGAACAGATATAATCATTCTGTCGTTGGTGGAGTGTACTTGTTAATGTACAATCTCTAAATGGTATTTCTAACTGCCAGGCACCTACTTTAAGTGTTGCCCAGGCAACTCGAGCCCACCATGCCTAAAGCAGAAAGTATGGGCTCCACCCCCTTGCCCACTGCCCTGTAGACTCCTTCCCATGGCTCGCCCTGCCCCCGAGCCTCAGCCACCAACACCTTCCTCCTCACACATGTTTAATTTTATAAGAAACCACCAAACCATCTTCCAAAGTGGCAAGTCCCACCAGCAGTGAGGAGAGCTCCTCCTGCCGCACATCCCCACCAGCATGTGGGGTGGTCAGTGCTCTGGATTTTGGCCATTCTAATAGGTGTGTAGTGGTGTCTCATTTTAATTTGTGTTTCTCTGATGACGGGTGATGCAGAGCATCTTTCCATGTGCTTATTTGCCATCTGTACATCTTCTTTGGTGAGATCTGGTTGTTTTCTCATTGTTAGTGTTAAGATTTCTTTGTATGTTTTGGATACCAGCTCATGAGATGTGTCTTTTGTGAATATCTTCTCTCAGTCTGTGGTCTTCTCACTCTCTTGACTGTGTCACTTGTGGGGCAAAAGTTTTTAATTTTAATAAAGTTCAGCTTATTATTTCTTTCATTCATGAATCAGGCCTTTGATGCCATATCCAAAAGGTCATCACCAAACCCACGGTCATCTAGACTTTCTCCTGTGTTATCTTGTAGGAGTTCTGTAGGGTTTTTTTTAAAGATTTTATTTACTTATTTGAGAGAGAGAGAAGGAGAGACTGTGAGAGAGTACAAGGGGGGAGGAGAGGGAGAAGCGGGCTCCCTGCAGGGCAAGGAGTCCGATGTGGGGCTCAATCCCAGTACACTGGGATCATGACCTGAGCTGAGGGCAGATGCTTAACCGACTGAGCCACCCAGGCACCCCAGGAGTTCTGTAATTTTGCATTTTACATTTAGGTCTGTGATCCATTTTGAGTTCGTTTTTGTAAAGGGTGTAAGGTCTGGTCTAGGCTCTTTTTCTTTTCTTTTCTTTTCTTTTTTTTTTGCATGTGGATGTCCAGTTATTCTAGCACTATTTGTTGAAAATGCTATCTTTGCTTTTATTTCCTTTTTTTGTCTTATTGTATACCTAGGACTTCCACTGTGGTGTTGAAAAGGAGTGTGAGACCAGACATCCTGGCCTTTTCAAGTTTCTTTTCATGAAGGAGGATGTTAGTGGTAGGATTTTTGTAGCTGTCTTTATCAAGTAGAGGAAGTTTCCCCTGTATTCCTGGTATATTGAGAGTTTTTACCAGGAATCGGTTGAATTTTGTTAAATGCCTTTTCTGTATCTATTGATTTGATCGTGCAGTTTTTTTGTCTTTAGGCCTAATGATGTGATGGAGTACGTTAATTGATTTCAGAATGTGGAAGCAGCCTTGCACACCCAGGACACATCCCACTCGGTCATGGTGTGTAATTCTTTCTGTACATTGTTGGATTCAATTTGCTAGTTTTTTGTTGAGGATTTTTGCGTCTGTGTTCATAAGAGATATTGGCCTGTAGTTCTCTTTTCCTGTAGTGTCTTTGTCTGCTTTTGATATTAGAGCAATACTGGCCTCAAAGAGTGAGTTAAGTAGTATTCCTTCTGCTTCTGTCTTCTGAGTGAGATTGTAGGGACTTGGTACAATTTCTTCTTTAAGGGTTCGGTAGAATTCACCAATGAACCCATCTAAGCCTAGTGCTTTCTGTGTTGGCAGATTATCAATGACTGATCAGTTTTTAAAATACACCTAGACTTATTCAGACCGTCTCTTTCTTCTTCTAAGAGTTTTAGGAGGTCGTGTCTTTCAAGAAATGGACCCATTTTTATCTGGGTTGCCAAATTTGTGGGCCTAGAATTGTTTCTAATATTCCTTTATTATCCTTTTAATGTCCACAAGATCCATAGTGATGGCCCTTCTTTCATTTCTGATATTAGTAATTTGTGTCCTCTCTCATTTTTTTCTTAGCCTGGCCGGAGGCTTATTAATTTTTATTTATCTTTTTGAAGGACCAGCTTTGAGATCATCGATTTCTCTCTTGATTCCTGTTTCCAATGCCATTGGTTTCCACTCTAATTTTTTTTTTTTTTATTCTTTCTCTAGTTTCCGAAGTTAAAGCTTAGATTATTGATTTCAGATCTTTCTTCTTTTCTGAACCACATAGCAGGGGGTTCCGTCCATACAGATAGCTCTGTGGGCTGCAGGTTCTCTGGACAGGAGCCAGACTGGAGTTTCAGCAAGTATTTATGGGAATAGAGTAAACTGGCCTACTTCTTTAGGCAGCAAATTTATATCACTTACCTCTTCCGCGTGCCTTTATTTGCATGTGTGTGTGTTTATGGCTCCAGCCTACACACTCCAAAGATGCTGAGCAGTGAGCTCTCAGCTTGGGCGGCATGTTGGAATCACAGGGTTTTTGTGAAACGCCCTGGTGGCCGCGCCCCACCCCGAGCTCCTGGGGGAGTTTGCCTGGGCCTGGGGCTTACTGAACGCACTCAGGTGGTCTGGATGTGAGCCCAGGTGGACACTACGGTCCCAGACAACTTCTCATCATAAATCCTCATTCACCCCTGTTGCCCCAGAACTTAAATGAGTATTAATTGCTAAAAAGTGGGAAAAAGAAGTCAACATCAAGATAACACCCCAACAGTAGTCTCAAGCTAAGTTCTTAGTGTCCCTCACCCCTAAGAAAGGGGCCTGCCCATGTCACCCCGGGGTCTTTCTAGGACGGGAATTCTAAGGAACTTGGGAGGATTAAAGAACCTCAATGAAAAAATGCCTGAAAATCTTGCAAAAATATTTCTTTCTGAACGTGCCCATCAGGTTGCCTCCTCCATGAGGCTCAATGCCCAGGAGTTGGGAGCCCCATGGACCAGAGGGTCCCTGCCCCTTGGGTGCTTACAGAGACTGGTGGCAATGGGGGCCTGCCTCAGAGTGGGACCCCAGGAGAGGAAAACATCCTCATTCCAAAGCTTCTGCTATTGCCTTTGTTGGTAGAGCCCAGAGCAGATGGCCTGGGGGCTTCGATGGGCCCACCTGGAGTATAGACTGGGGGCGGGAATGAGGTCAGGGCTGAAGGCCCAGAGATAGACATCCCATTGGTGGGTTGGTAGAGAGGGAGAGGCAAGAGGGTCACATTAAGGGTGGGAGTGAGAATACTGGGACAGATAAGGGAGGAGGAGAACAGAAGCGCCCTCAGAGTCCCCGAGGGAAAGGTGGGGAGAGCTGATTGCCCCCGGGCAGGGATAGCCTCTACCAATAAGGCTGGAGAGAGAGGCCAGGCCCCCAGGGCATCCCAGAGCCATCATGAGGGTCATCTAAGGGCCTGGAGGGCCAGCAGGTGTAGCCACGCACCTGCCCCCTGCCCCATCTCTCACCCCCCGCCAAAAGAACCGGCCGCGAGGGGGATGGTATCCAGAGCAGCCTGGGAGATTGCTCCGGGCCAGGCCTCATCTGCCTTCTTCAAGGGTGGTCTACACTGGGAGTGTAGCAGCTCAGGGACCAGGGCACAGGCCCAGTGAACAGACGGAAGTGGTGGGACCCGGCAGATGTGTCTCTGAGAGTGTGGGGGCCCCGGGGAGGCGCCGCTCGGGTCCCCGTGGTCTGGCTGGCTCCGAACACGTGTTCTCTCTCGTCTGCCTGTGTGTCACGCGTTCCCGCTGTCTGTGTCTCTCCCAGATCCGGACGAAGGACAAGGTCTTTGACAGCATCAGCCACCTCATCAACCACCACCTGGAGAACAGCCTGCCCATCGTCTCGGCCGGAAGCGAGCTTTGCCTCCAGCAGCCGGTGGAGAAGACCCTGTGACCCGCCAGCCACCCTGTCCTGAGCCCACGCCAGTGCTCAGGAGCCCTGGGTCTTCCCGGGAGACGGCCATGGGGACTCCGGAAGCTCGGGCCACTGCCCGCAGGCTCAGAGCCTCGTCCAAATCCCCAGGAGGAAGGTGTCCGTCAAGTGCAAGTTTCATAAACTTGTTCTGATTTTCTCATGTGCATATTAAAGGTGTACATACCTATACATCCTGTACAAATTATCCCTCTATATTTATATTTTTTAAGACTAAGAAAGATGTAAGACTAACGTTCTGTGCTGTATGTTTTTAATGGAAAAAAAAAAGCTTGACTGTAGTTGTCCGGGCAAAAATTTCATTCAGCTGACCCATTCTACTGAGAAATTCCACTAGGAAGGTGTTACCTGCGGGTTTTACCTGGTAAGCCCCACTCGGGGAAGAGAAGCAAGCAGGAGGGCTGGAAATCACCGTGGAGCTGTAGCAGAAGAAGGCAGGATGCTCCCCAGAGCGGTTTAGCTCTGCACGTATCGCTCCATGAACGGTTGGTCGCCGGCGCCCCTTCTGCGGTGATGCCGCCTCCCCCGCTGTCGGCCTCGCACCTGTGTGCTCAAGGTGCCCGACAGCGGGTGCGGCCGCGCTAGGGAGCAGGCGGTGCCCCAGCTGCTTCGGGTGGCGCCGAGCACAGGAATGCTGTCCGCCTGGGCCGCTGTTGTCCAGGGGTCTGTTTGACGGCCAGATGTGGCACAAAGTGAGCCTCAGGGACCAAGAGCATGCTTCCCTCGCTCTCATCTGTGTAACGACAAACCGGTACGTGCGGACGGCTGGTGGGGGCAAAGCCTTGGTTTCTGTGTCCTGCTAGCCAGTAGGCTGACCGCAGGCTGCTGGGGTAGCTGCCAGGAAATTGCCCCCCCGTTACGTCCAGCAGAGAAAAATGCACGTGTGCGCGCTCGAGACATTCGCACGCCGGCCGCTGTTCCTGCTCCACGTTTGCCTCAGGCAGGGGACTCGGGCGTCTGGGGGATCGGTTTGAGGTTTTGCTTCTCGAGTGGTTGGTGGGTAAAGTGGCTGTCTCTGCAACAGATTTCCCAGTTGCTCCCTGGAAAGGGCCCAGGATTTCTCACCGGGTCATTTGGTGTCAGGAGGTCGACAGTGTTTCCCAACTTTTAAAAAACACCTGGGTTGAGGTTACCTCGTGATTTAACAGATGCCGCCTTTTAAAAGCGAGAAGGACTCACCTGTTGGTTGGCATCCTGTCAGCAGGGCCACAGCCCAGGCTCCCGTCCCGTGCCGTCCCACAGCCCGCGGCGGCCCTGGATCAGGGCAGCGGGACTTTCTGCACGCTGGCATGGGGCAGGAGTAAATTCGATGCTTCAGGAATGAGGAGTTAAGGGTGGATTTTGAAAACTCTGATGAGTAATGATTCTGCAAAGTTCTAATGTTAAATGAGCCCCATTTCTGTTTTCAGGGGTGGGTGTGTGTCCAGGACGGTAGATGGGGTGGAGCTCGTGGGTGAGGATGGGTTGGGCAGGTCCGAAGATCTGTGTGGGGACTTCTTAGGAGTTTTCATCCTTTGAGGATCCCGTGAGTCCAAGAAGACAGTGGCATTCAATCAGAATGTTCTGCCATGGATTGGAACTAATGTAGGACCACCGTCTCTTCCTGGTGCGGTTCTGGTTTCAGTCACAGTATGGATACCCCACTCCATGTTACCCAGAAGCAGTGAGAGCTGAACGGGGCTGGGGCAGCAGCTGGTTCAGTGGGGGGCCGGCTGTGGGAACCCCCCTGCGCCCCATCCTCTGAAGGCCTGCATCCCTGCAGACATACATAGAGGTCCCACCCCTGTGTGCCAGTGTCCACACATATAAAAAAATAGGTAAAATTACTTTTCTCTGGACCGCCTGCAGGGCCCAGCTGGGTAATCTTAAGGGCACGCCCCAAATGCTAATGTTTAAAGGCAAGTAGGCTGGTTAGGGACCCTGAGCCCCTGGACAGCTCACCTGCTTTCTTTGCCCTCCTGGGGATATGAGAAACAGTCATCTGCAGGGTTTAGAGCTCTCTGCTGTGAAGTCAGTGATTATCTCAGTGGTGATAAGCAATATATATCCTGTTTTTTTGCATGAGAATCAATTTAGAAAATTAGAAATATTGAGGGGAGATCACATTTGTTTCAATATTAATTCAAAATATGTATTTTTAAGTTCAGATTCCAGGATTGCTTACAACACAACAGGGCCAGTGGGAACCCCTGCAGCCGCTGGAGCACCCAACAGACCCAGCAGATGGCTGCCATTCTCTCATCTTCCTCCCTCCGCTGTGTGAAGCGTGTTGGGCCTCCACAGGTCACTGCAGCTCCCCTTCAAGGCCGTGGGATGGGCATCATGGGGAGCCCCACTCACAGGGGGAGAAACTGAGGCACGGTGCCCCCCCCTCCGTTCTAAGCCACGCAGTAGGTAGGCTCTGCTGCACCTGGAGCTCAGGATTCCCAGGCAAAGACTGGCTACTCCCTGCCCAGCCTGGGTCCCCCCTTTGCCTGGACCTGGACTGCACCTCTGCCAGGCAGGGCTGTGTTCCCAGACCCCCGAATCCCCGGGTACATTCGCTGCTCACTGTGCCCGGCCCCCCGGAGCCCTCGGTGCACGAGGCCTGCTGCCTCTCCTGCCCAGGCCTCTGGGCGTGCTGGGCATGCGTGGCAGGTCCCACAGGCCCACGATGGCCCCGCTGTGGTGTGGCCCCAGAGACCCCCACCCACTGCCCCTCCCACCCACACCACGGCGTGTGAATGAGCGGGACTTCCAAATGACCTTCTCGTCCCACTGGAGCCTGCGGGTCCCTGCGGGGCTGCCCACCCGTGGTTTCAGCGAGCGCTGATGCTCGAGGCCCTGAACTGCCCTGTCCCTCTCTGGTAACACATTCAACCATCTCCCGCCCCAACTCTGCGCGGACGCGGCCTCTCCCAGGCTTTTATACCCGAGAGGCCACGGGGCCCAGCGGCCGCGTGGCTGTGACCCGTGTTCACATCTCGGGTGTTGGGGTGGGTGGGTGGACCACGGCCCAGGTGCAAGGATGGAGCGCTGCTTTCAGGCTTGCCAGATGCCGCGTGGCTTCTTCTCTTAAGTGACACATTGAGACGAATGTCCTGGTCCTTCTTTCCCTGAATCAGTCCCCAGGTGAAGGCGATTCCCACGAGATCACAGGCTGCCCCTGGCAGCGCCGGCGTCCTCCCCCAGAGCCGCGTGGCCTCACGCTTGTTGCTGGGTGTCTCTGAGCGGTGGCCCACCCCCTGCACCCCGCCCCCCTGCCACGAGATGGAGCGGAGGTGCTGGTGAATATACGGAAACAGGAAGGACAGTTGCTTTCTGGGACACTTCATGAGCACGTGTGATGGGCTCCCTCTCCGTGTTCACACACCTGCGGTCCATCTGCACCTTTCTGCAGGTGGTGACAGCCCGATAGCAAAGGGGACGGGGATTGTGGAAATACTGCACTTAGGTCACTGTGCGTCGCAGACAAATCTCGGTCCTGAGTTTTAGAATAATATCTGGGTCTGTAGTGAAAGTTTAAAAATTGGTCCTGAGAGAGATGAATTGGGAAAACCACTTTACAGGAAGGTGTTGCAAGCCTGGGCGTGCCAGGGCCCCCCAGAGGATAACAAGCAAGGAAGCATTCTAGGATCGTGCTGCTGCAGAACCCCCTTTTTAGTGCGGGAGCTGGGGCCAGGTGACTTGCTAGAGCGTGGTGACAGTGGCTGAATCTCGGACAGAGCGCAGGACTCATTAGGGTCCTTTACAGTTTGGGTATAAAGCTCAGCCCCTGATGGAAAATGGCACATAGCTCTTCCCTCCTCCTTGGGTTTGCATTTATGCTCATTCTTTTTGCAAAAGGCATAAAGACGGGAGTCTTACACCGACAAGGAAGTGTTTCTGTTTGAGGCCCTTCAGAAGCAGACCTCAAGAGGGTCTGACTGTATGTCGATTCTGTGGGTGATACCCCAGGGGTGGGGAAGGAAAGGAAGCTGAGGAGGAGGGCATGATCGGGCAGGTCACCGTGATGTGGGAGACTAATGGCGCCGAGGGACAGCAGGAAACGGGGCCAGACACACATCAGTGCTTACCCAGCGGCATTTAGCCACCGGCCCATCCCAGGTAGAAAACAGGCCCTGTGCACACCTGTGCACACTCCCGGGGCGGGGGATCCGGCAGGGCGACAGGCCTCCGGGCTACGCAGATCCAGAGTAGATGGGCAGCGAGGTGCCCCCGGGGCCCCACCCCTGGAGGTCTGCACAGGAACCAAGAATTTGCATTTCTAATAAATTGAGCGATGCTGGTGGGGAGCGTGGACTTGGAGAACCACCATCAGGTGTGAGCTGCCGGCCTTTAACCCTCCCTTACTGAGGGCTTTCCCCGTCCAATTTATGACTCTGTTTTCCCACCATCTCATGTCACAGATCCCAGAGCCCATGCTCGGAGTTTTAAAAGTGGAGGATTAATAAGCATTTAGAACTCCATGCAATCACTGCTGGAGGATAAAATGCCATCTGCCAGCCACAATTTATTTATAATGGGGTTTATACATATTTATAAGTTTGCAAGCAACAAATGCACAGTTTTAAAACTGGCACACTTTATAGCAGCCAGAAAAACTGCAATTTTATACCAGGACTTTGAATGTCAACCCACACTGATTAGGATGGATGCACACCTGTGTGTGTGTATGGGCAGGCTGGCCGTGCACCTCGAGACTCCTCCCTGCGTCTTGGTGTTTTAACCAACAAAGACAAGCAGAAAGTTAAGCAAATGTGAAGAGTTTGGCATCTGCAGACACATGGGGGGAGGGTCCTGGATGCTGCAGGACGTGGGACCCGTGTGCAAAGGGAGCAGGGCCCCGGGGTGGGGGGGGGCACTGTGGAAGTGACAGGCCAGGAGGGAGACAGTGGAGGAGGATGGAGGTAAGAAGGGTTTCCTTCGTCAGCGTGCGGCGTCTGTCAGAGGCCAGGGCGGAAGGACAAGAAGGGTTAGGTGTGGCAAGGCTGCCCCCCCAGGTGTGCTGGGGGTGAGCTGGCTGCCCAGCGCAGCTGTATGCGCTGCCCGGCTTGTAGGATTCCCAGCCAGACTTCTCTTGGCCTCATCTGTGCGTTGGTTCCTATTAGCAGGCACAGTGCTGGCTCCTCGTGGGAAACAAGCACGCATGGGGCATGAGAGTGTGACAAGCCTGATGGCTGACATGGTCACGTTCCACAGGACAGTGGAGGCGGGGGCTCCCGGGTGGATGTGGAGAGTGTGAAGGCTTTACGAGCTCGAAGACAGGTGGGAGGCAGGTGGGGCGGGCATGCCAGAGCAGGCGGACAGGCTGGGGGCCCCGGGGGGGCAGGACACCCTCACATGCAGTGGCTGGTGTCAGCAGGGACACTGGGGGCTGGCGGTGCCCCCTCAGGCCTCCTCCTGCCTCCCCCATGCCCTGAATGAAGGAGACCCTTGAGCTCCTCCTGGAGGGCTGGGAGGACCATTCTCATGGACCAAAGTGCCAGATTACGTTGCAGCTCACCTTGCAATGCTGTAGGTAGAGATCAGTGTGTAAGGGGAGCACGTGTGGTCCTGCGTGTCACAGCCAAGGAGCTCACACTCACCTGGGATCTTTCTCCCACCACCAAATTTTCTGTCCAACCGAATCAAGCAGCAATCAACACAGCGGAAATAAATGGGCATATCCATCTTTGAACACTGAATTACCTTTTTCTGTAATGACTGTCGGTGGCAAGTGGAATGTTCTCTATTCATTTGCCTTTTGAATAAAATTTGTTCCAGAATAAATATTGTAAAAAATTAAGTATGTGAATGTTTCTTTGCATTCAGAATTAAACAAGAATTAAACATCTGAGGTGAAAATCCAAGGATTCGGAGAGAACGCCATGTAAATTTCATGTGTAATAATGAGATATTTATTACTTTTTAAAAAGCATTTGGATAGCAAATTATATATATTGATAAATATTATCCGAGAGCTCTGTGTTTTGTTTTCCACTAAGTTTTGTGGAACGAACGAGGGTTGCCGTGAGGGTCTCTGTCTGGGTGTGTCGCCAGTTCGCCATTCTCTGCTTTGATGCCTCAACGGCGTTTGGATTCTGGGCAGTGGAGTTACCAAACCAATCTGGAGCTTTCTGAGCTCTGTTCCGGGAAAGCTGGGAGCGCCTGAGCGGCGTGGGGGACACGGGAGGCCCCAGCACGGCAGGGAGGGGAGCGGCCCCCGTGCCTCCCTTGCCCTCAGTGCACCCCCTCCCTCCTAGGAAGTGACGTGGCTTCGGGTCCGAGCCCTGCGCGCCGGCAGCCGCAGAGCACAGACCCCTGCGCGGCGTCCCCCGGGGTCACCCCGTTGGGGCCATGCCACACGTCTCCTTCTCACTGGTTATCAGAAAACGTGCCTTCATTTTCGGGATAGTGGTGTGTGCATTTCTGACTATGTAGCAAACCCTTTGATATTTTGACTTAGACACTAACAACATTCGGGTGTTGAGGTTTTGTCCTCGTGGATACAATTTCAAAGCATGGACTTGGTAATTCAATTAGACGTTTTCTATAAAATGCACCGAGTTACATGTGTGCGAAAGGCTCTTCACCAGCGCGGAATAACCTCCGGTCAGCCGTTCAGACGACTGTCAGTGTAACTCTGGGAGCAATAAAGGATTGTGTGAAAAGCCTCTCACTTGGGTGCTGGATCTTGTGTTGCCTCACGAGGGAGGGGGGCGTTTGGACCCTTCCCATGGAGAGCAGGTACTCTGATACCCCCAGACCTGTTGCACCGCCGTCGCCTGCCGAGCCTCGCCCTTCTGCCGAGGGTGGGGGGTCAGAGTGACGGCCTGGCCGCAGCCTTCCTGGCGGGCTTCGCGGTCGCGTCTGCCTGGTCGCGTCGGGCAGAGTGCGGGGCGGTGGCTGCAGGCTGCGGTCCTCGGCTGTGCCGCGAGATCTCTCCGTGAGCATCAGCCCTGGGCTAGTTATGCCCAATGCAGGCCTCATGCAGCGCGGACACGCACACGCACACACGTGCACACACACATGGACACACCTGCACACACACACAGACTAGAAGTTGCCCTCTGTCGACGAGGATGCTGGGCAGCAGGCCGGTTCTGACCTCTTCCCTCCTGTTGCAAATGGAGCAGAACCAAACGGCCCGTCTCTTTCAGCCAGGACGCATCATTTTCTCCCTGTTGAAGGGTTCAACCGCCTCAAAATGGCCCGGCCTACCGAAACCTGGCCACCGAAGCTTCCCTGGACACCAGCTATGCCTGGGGGACGTGCAGCGGGGACGGTCGTGGGCTTCCGAGAGTGGCTTCCGTCCTGGGCCGCCACCCTGCACACCACCAGGGGCTCTGGTGCAAACAATCCCCCACACCGACCCCCAGCGACAGGTTTATAAGCAGGCTTTTGGTTTTATTTTGTTAACAAACACACACGGGGCAGGGAAAGGTTACTGACCGAGTGGTATCTAATGCACGAGTCCTCTGTGGCCTGGAAACTCCTACACGCCCCCAACCACCTGCTGAGGATACCGCACACAGCGGAATTAGGGCTGATCATCTTCTGCATCTCTCAAACGAACACAATTACTCTTTTGGCATATTTCTCACTCAGACTGCTTGAAAGTTCTGCGTTCTTGCAACGGGAAGCTGGGTTATGGGGCAAGTGTCACTAACACTAACACCAGAGACCCAGGGCCCCCGGCGCCCCTCAGGGCCAGTGCGGAGGGATCCTGCGGCCACTTTGCTCACTACGTGAGCACGCGCTGCCCAAGGTCGTGGCTCCGAAACACTGCCTCCCTTTCTCCAGGCTTTACTCTCCAGACACGCTACTGGAGTAGAAAATAAGCTCTTTTCAGTGATGGGAGGAAGCCGACGCCAAGCGTCTGCTGACAAACAGGACTTCTCTCACCAATAACAAAAGTGAGGGAAGTCTTTGGTGGGTATGTGGAGACCCCCCAGGACCCACAGGAATGTTCCTCCGTCAGGGGGACGTGCATGCAGGAGCCAACTTCTCGAGAGAGAGCTAACATATCGAGCCGTCTCTTGAGTCTTGACTCAGCTGAAACATCCAGCAAATCAGAAAACCTCAGGGGCTCTGATGTGGGCTTGCCCAAGTAGGAGTCCTTCTGAAGGTTGCTCTGTTTTGCTTCTACCAAGTACCGAGCACGTCAACTCTGTGGTTATGAGATCTCTACAGACGTGTGCACGTTCTCCTCGTCGGTCTGTCCTGCAGGTGGAATCCTTGGGGAAGGCGTGCACCGAAACGCCTTCTAAGTAACTCCCTACCAACGGGGACGCATGGCCAACCTATACTGAAAAGGGGGGTTACGGCATCATTATATTTCCTTGAAGAATGCGCAAACCGCCGGATCCCAGACGCGCTCCTGACACAGCACGGTCAGGGTCAGCTTTGCGGGGGCGGGGGCTGCCGACCGCCCCAGCTTCTCCACGGGGACAGCATGGGGTCACTGACTCGGTGCTTCTCTGATCAAAGTGAATCAGACTCCACACAGGATCAAGTAAACCTCTCCTAATTCAGGACAAACTTTCCATCACGTTAAAGAGACTGCAGCCTCCAGCTTCCGGCTAGGGTGTCTGTCCTCTGCTCATATGGGTTATTTTCCTGGTTGGCCTAGGGACAGCCTCCTGAAGGACCCTGGCTGGCTTTTCTGGGATCTGTAGGAACGGGGCTTTGGATGTGTGTAAGACTCCACAGGGACACAGGACAGAGGAGAAGCAGGGACGCCGCTCCCAAAGCTCTCCGGTTCTCCGCCCTCTCTGGGTCAGCCCCACACACCTGAGCCCCACCTGGGAGCAGCGCTTTCTGGGAATTCAGGCAAAGCCTGCTGAACACGAGACTTCATGTCAGTTGAGGAGACTGGGACTGGAGTGTGTACCTGGTTTCTAGCCACGTCCTTACACCTGGTGGTTCAAGCAGGACACTGCACCACGTACCCCCACTGGAGCCATGTATGGATGGCAGACATTGGAAACCAAGTGCTCCGTAGCCCAGACGTGACGAATACACCAGCATCCACGCTGTGCACAATGTAGTGTGAAGTTCCCAAACATCACTGTGGCGTCTGGGGAAGCACGCCGTACGTTGCGTGGCCCACCACCACCTCCCCTCTGCAGGCACCACGGAGAGTGGCCGCTGGGACTTGGGGGAAGGCAGATCACGTCAGCAGCCGGGGACGTTCGGAAGACTCAGGAGCCGAAGCGGACAAGGCACGCTGTCTACCGCGGAATAAGCTGGCGAGTCCTCGGGTCCCCCCCTTAGTGACCGTCCATGCTACGCAGGCTATTGGCAAATAGGTTTCCCGAGCCCCAGCTCTGGAACTCCCGGGTTGAGGCATGCAATAAATAAGACCGTGGCTGTGAGCAGAGCACCCCTTGTCCCGCGGATGTGTAAGGATCCCCGTTCCTGGAGGCCGCTGCTCTCACTTACGGAGGGTCCCATTCTGCACCGTTTTGTTCCAGTCGGTCACGCAGGATGAGGCGGCTCTCTGCAGAGAGTCCTCCTTGCTCTTTGGCGAGGGGCTACTGTTGTTGCTACCGCTGGACTTGCTTCTGCTGGGATCGAGAGCAGGCTGGGCAGGCGAGGAGCGGGCGCCCCAGCCCCGGACCAGGCAGGTGCAGACCAGCCGGAAGAAGGCCCGCCGCATCTCCTTGCTGGCCAGCGTGTAGATGACGGGGTTCATGGCCGAGTTCAGCACGGCCAGCACGATGAACCACTGGGCCTTGAACAGGATGGCACACTGCTTCACCCTGCAGGCCACGTCGACGAGGAAGAGAATGAAGAGCGGGGACCAGCAGGCGATGAACACGCTCACCACGATGACCACGGTCCGCAGCAGGGCCATGGAGCGCTCCGAGTTGTGCGGGCTGGCCACCCTGCGGCTGCTGGACTTCACCAGGAAGTAGATGCGTGCGTACAAGACCACGATGGTGGCCAGGATGGCCGTGAAGATGCTGATGCAGAAGGCGATGTACTTCTTGGAGTAGAGGGGCAGGATGGTGGAGCAGTCGGGGAGGTCGTGCAGGCAGTTCCAGCCCAGGATGGGCAAGGCGCCCAGCGAGAAGGCGATGAGCCAGCACATCCCGATCAGAAGGAAGACACGGTGCTTCTTGTTGGCGTCGTACGGCCTCATTTTGATCATAGTCAAGTGCCGCTCGATCGCGATGGCCAGCAAGCTGCAGGTGGACGCCCCGAGGGCCACGAACATGCTGCCTTCCCGCAGGAACCAGACCGTTGGAGACAGGCTCAGCGTCCTCTTGCCTGACATCAGAATGTTGACCTTGTAGGCGATGCCGGCCAGCAGGTCACAGAGAGCCAGGTTGCCGATGAAGAAGTACATGCGATTGTGGAATTTATTGTTCTTCCAGATGGCGATGAGAACCATGAGGTTCTCCAGCACGATGAGGCTGCAGATGATCAGGAACAGCACGGTGGTGAGCATGCTGCCCTCGGGGGCCTCCTTCAGCCTGCCCTCCAGCTTGCCCACATAGCTGTAGTGCTCGTACAGGGTCTGGTTCCCGGGCTTGGGGCGCGGCATCAGGACCGTGGCCATGGCTCAGGCGCACAGAGGCTCAGCTCCGGATCCCACCAGAGGGCGCCCTGGGCATGTCCATCTCGGGAGAACAGGCTCCGGCTCAGGCTTCAGGGGTGGCCCGGGCCGGATCCCAGCCAGGGCGTGCACAGCAGGAGCCTGCAAAGAGAAAAGAGGGGTGCCCAGCGATGAAGGTGATCAGGGACCACCCAGGGGCAGCGGCCACAGCAGAGTTGGAGGAAGGCACCCGAACTCCGCAAGTGTGCAAACGGCTGGTCACGCAGGGGCCCAGAGCTCCCCGGGGGCTGAGGCGGCCACGGGAAGCCACTTGGTGTCTGCAGCCCCCGGGAGGGAGATCAGTGCGTGAGTGCCACGGTCGTTCACTCATGTAACAACGACACACAGACCGAATAAACATCCATCGGGGAATCCCAAGGCACTCGTGAGTGCTAACTGTGCATCCTTGATCCACCACACTGGAGTTGCCAAACCATGATTCCCCGTGACCAGGAGACAGACAGGATCATCCCAGGACAATGCAATAGGATGGAACCGGAATGACGCCTCCAGGAAGCCCCCCTGGTGAGCCTGAAGCCACGTGGTGAAGCACCTGCAGCCCTGACAGCATCCCTGGGACCAGGGCTGGGGACAGAGTCGGGTCCCGACGGCCCCCAGGAGAGGCCAGAGACAGGGCCACGCGGCCACAGAAGGAAGGGCAGTGTGAGGCAGAGCAGAACCCAAACCCGTACCTCCACAGGGGTGATGGGAGGAAGGGCAGGGATGAGCACTCGGGCTCTGGACATGGCTGAAAACTCAGAGTTCAGATCAAACTGTCTGAACCCCCAAAACTGAAGCCGTGCAAACGAACAGAAAGAAACGACCCACCTGGGGGTCTAGGGACACAGTGAAGGTGGGAAGCCAAGGGCCAGGCCCTCGAAGGCCTTGGATTTAATCTCCCCTCCCCTCCAGATACTTCCCACCCCCACCTGGGGCCGTGCTCATCACCTCGTGTGAGGTCACAGCTGGACGTGGCGTTCAGTGGACCCACTGATTTTAAATTAGAAATATATGCTTCAATATCTGCTACAATCAAATGAGATTAGCTTAAAACAGCCCTCTGAGTGTCCAGTGATGAGTATTTTTTTACTTTTACAACGTTTAAGCCATAGCCCTAAGTTGGGTTCAGAGACAGACAGCTCCCCAAATGATATGGGCTCTGCATTTTGGGGTGTGGTGGGATCTTGCTAGGTACCAAGAAGGCCCAAGAGGGTCTCAGTCCTGGAAGGACTCAGGGGCACAGCGTGGGTGGCTGCTCTCGGACGAGAAGGAGAGAAACTCCGTGGGTCCCCCACTCCCTCTAGGTCACTGTTTCCCGGCCCTGCGGGCACTGGTGGGGCCTGGGAGGCTGTCAGATCCCCCCCTCCATCAGGGGGCTCGGTTCTCTGAGGTCAGAAAGAGCCGCTCTGTTCCTTTGCTGCAGAGACTTCTCCCAATGTGCCGGAGCTTGCATGCGCGGCTGTTCCAGAAACCCCGTGGGCCCTGGCCTCCGGGGGCCGCCTGCGCGCTGCACGCAGGTCAGTAGATGCCCCTGGAGACGCACGGGTCGGCTCGGTGGGCCGCTGTCCCGCCGGCCCCTGCTGCCGTTCCTGCGCCTTTCTCTAACTCCGGCCTGTCCTTCACGCCCTGATTCAAATTCCTCCTGCTCTGCAACATTCTAGAGTCAGCCCAGCCCCTCCAGGCCTCCCTGAGCCCACTCGCCACTTTTTACAACAAATCGCAGGCTGTCGTTTCAGGAGTGTAAATAATGCCGCGGCTGACCACCTCTGAGCCTGCGGCCTGCGGGGGCCCGCTTCACACTCACACCGCATCGGGGGCACCGCGCCCGTCCGCTCACGGGTGCCCCACGAACGCCCTGCTCTTCCCTGCTGCTTGTCAGCTGAGTCTTTATCTGTGAGCCCCGAATGGAGCCGCCACGGCCTCACTCTGCCGTCCGGGCCCCGGGCACAGCCCAGAGCACAGCCAGCCCCACCGAGAGCGGAGGGAGCAGCGGCCGGGGAACGGCTACTTCCCTGCCGGCGCTGGGTCCACGCCGCAGACCCGAGGCCTCCACACGCCCCACGCCAGGCAGCCCGGTGCCACGCGCCGGCGGCCACTCTGTCAACTAGTCCTGTTCCCCCCCACCAGGGGCTCCCGTCCCAGCAACGACGACACGCATGTGGTGAGCATGACTTGCGATCATGAGTGAGTGAGCACCCACACGGTCTGAATTGCAGAAACACGCGTGTTACCTGAAAGGGCGAGGAATGTGAATTGTTCGTGAATTCGCTCCAAGCAGCCACATCCGAAAGGTTTGGAAACCACAGTACAACTTCGGCTTGTCGGCTGTGCCTGTTTCCCCAGGATAACTCCCCGCCACGTACATCCCTCCCTCTGCACGCACCCCACCCCCGCGCTGGGGCCATGAGCAAGGACAGGGACGCGTGTGCCCATAAACCCGCTGGACCTGGACCGCCTGGACGTAAAGAGCAAGGACAGACAAGTGAAGGACTTTTCTTCGCGGCACAGGCAGGGCTTTGAAAGAACTGAGCAGGGCAGGAAAACAAGCAAACAATGAAGGCGATACCCAGCAGCAGAACCAGCACAATGAAAATAGTGTAAGATGCGCCGGAGAGCCACCCAAACCATGCATTTTGAGGGTGAATGTATTTTTCCTACTAACGCTTGATTTATCATTTCCCTTGATTAAATATTCATCACTCAAAGAGCACATTTTTTCCAGAACATCTCTTGCTAAATGCTACTCTCCGCATTTTTCGTAACTGGAAGACATCTGGCTCTTTTAGAATCTAAGAGCTTATTTTCTTTGGATTACCAACATTAGAACGTAGACTCCACCCCAAGAGTTACGTGCTGGGCCAAAGGCCAGGTTGATTTTGGATGTGTCTGAGTGCTGTTACTTGTGGTCAAAAGCATCAAGGAGTTCTGCCCCCACCTCTCAGGGGCGCAGCAGGACCTGAATATGCGGAAAGAACACTCTGCCCCTCCGCCCCCCAGCTCGGAGCGGCCAGCCCGGCTTGGGACCAGGTGGGGCATCAGCTCTCGGCCACATCCATCCTGAGGAGTGCTGGGCACTGTGAGCACAGCTCCTGGGAGGCCAGCCTGTTCCACCCGTCCCAGCCACCACCGACCGCCAAAGGGACCGCTGGCTGGCTTCTCACCCCCTCGAGGGCAGGAGCCTGTTTCCGACCTTCACGTAAGTGGGGCCCCATAGCCTACAAACGTGCCTGGCGTCTTTCTGCCGACGTGATGCTCACCCGAGTCCTAGGTGGAGGTGCATTCGGATGCTGGTAATTCCTGCTCCCGTCTGTGGACACGGGGTTTCGACAGGTCGCTGTCCTAACAAGCGCTGCGGGGCCTGGGTGGGGGCATCCTCGTGAGCTTGTGTCTGTGGATCCATGGGCTGCCTTGGGTTTCTGAGCGTCGTGCTACTGTCTAGGAGGGGCTTTGGTGCAGAGGGTCCCCGCAGAGACTAACGGCACTCGGCTAGCTGGAGAAGTCCCCATGGGGGCAAGACGTACACATTACAAATGCTCACGTTTTTCTTTATTTTAAAAGTTAAGCATCGGGGGCCTGTCAGGGACCACCATCTGACTTTTTGTTCTAAGAGTCTGATCACTGCTTGATTTCCCCCGAACAAGTCAGAAATAGAGGCCAGTGCTGAGGACGGTAGTCTTGTACGTCTCAGAGCGCCGGGCCTGAGCCAGAAGCTGCTGCGTGGGACGGGCACTGGGAGAAGCACCTTCTAGAAGGCGTCCCCGCCGTGGTCACCCAGGTTAGACCGCGTCGCACCGGTGAGGCTGCCGTCCCTCCGTTCCAGGGAGGCGCGTCCGCGGGGAGGGGCGGCCCGGGCGGCCGATGGGTTCCAGATGTGCTCTCTGCACTAGTAACTTACTTTCTCTACACATGCCAACTTGAAAAATAAACAAACTATGAAAAGAAGGAAAAGAAAAAAGTAAAGGGAAATATTTCCACAAAGTCTGGGGTCTCTCTCCCTCTCGGTCACAGCGAACGAGAAAAGCACGAGAGGACAGTGAGGAATTTCTCCCGATCAGACACAGGGTGCTGTTTGTGAAAGGCACGTTTTCCCAGGGAAACCAACGAGTCCATCCTCCAAACTGAACCGAAACACCAAGCATTTGCCAACCAGCAAAATTTCCTGGAAAGCAGTCTTTTGTTGTTGTTTACAAGAATTTAGGAAAGAAAGGCCGCGCTGGCCATGTCGCCCCAGGAAATTCCTTTGCTAATGAATATTTCCCCTTGCCCCATATTTCTGAGCAACCCAGCGGGGCTTTCAGAGGTTGCTTCCAGCAAGAGGCCTCGCACACTCGGCCCCGCATGCCTGCACTCTGCTGGGAGCCTAGGCCCGGAGCCCCCGGTGAGGTCACTGGGATGAGCGGGCTCCCCGCTCCCCGGCGGCTTTCCCGCACGGGACTCTCTCGGGCAGGGAAGGTGCGGGTGTTAACACAGATCGGGTGCAGTCCCGCGAGTGCATGGACGTGGGGTGGCCAGCAGGAGCCCAGGCACAAGCCCCAGGGGCTGCCTCCGTGCTCGCTCGCCTGGGTGCCCGGGCTTGTCCATTGTAAGGCAACCAATCTTGACACAAGAGGCCTTACCCTCTGCTCTTCAACCAGACTTTTCAGACTCTCCCTTCTCTGCCTGTTCTTAGTAACGGGATTGGACTCCTGCCCAGATTGCCGTGGGATGAACGAAGGTGTGTGGGAACGAGCTCCTCCGCAGCTAAGGGCCTATGCAAATAAGAGACATCTGGCCCAAGAAGTCCTAACTGTGGGGTCCCTCCCGCCGGTTCCTGGAGCCACGGTGACACGGCCCACAATGTCCCTTGCAGGCACCCCGTCTGTCCCCATGGCGGCATCTGCCTTTTGAGTGTACACAGAGGGAAGCTGAGGCAGCGCTGGGCTGGATGGCTGGGTCATCTGATTCCCACGCGCCACAGCAGGGGCTCACTCTTCTAGAGCGTCCGCCCCCCGCCCCGCCATGGTCTTCACCTGGACGGCGGTGACAGGAGTGTCACCAGCAGGCTCGCCAAGTGCTGGATGCTGACACGTGCAGAAACCTGACGCTGGGGACGTGAAGCAGCATCTGCAAGGCCCAGGAGCCCCAGCGACCGGCTCAGGCCTCGCTCCAGCGCACGGGGCTCACCGGGCTGGCCTGCCGCCGGGCCTCCTACAGACGCAGCCACAGCGATAGGAGGAAAACGACACAGAACAGAGGCTGACCATGCCCGGCACGGTCACACCGTCACCGGAGCGCCGGAGTCTCGGCACTGGATGGAGTTTGCCGAGCACGTCCTGTTACCTCGGAAAGCTCCTGGAACGTCTCCTCAGGCAGTTCATTAATTCAGCAGAAAATGGGTGCAAAGGAATCATAAGAAGTGGCTGCAGACTGATAAGGCAGGAATGAGGACGCCACGTGGGGGGAACAGAAAGGCCCCGGGAAGCACAGCGCAGTGGTTCCAACTACCAGCGCAGGCGGCCCTCGGCCCGGCCGGCGGTGTCAGCGCCCGGCTCCAGCGCCGAGTCCTGCAGAAGGAGAGGGGGCTTCACAGTAGGGCAAGCCCCAGATCTGCAAGATGACGGCATGCCCCGATTCTCATTTTTCCATCACAGAAACACATGCACACACTGTAGGTATCGAAGTGTGTGTAGGAGGAGGGAAAAGACACCGCAGGAAATTACATCAGTAATTTCCAGAGAAAGGAGGAAATCAGCCCCTGCATTTTGAGAACATTGTTAGGCCAACGTGTGAGGCTCCTTCTTCAGGAGATGCCAGTTTCTACCATCCACACGCGGTAGAAAATTAGGAGAGCCACGCACTTTACGAAATTCAGAAACCTAAAGAGGAAAGCAGCATCTACGAAGGTGAGGCTGGGGGAGAATCCATCCCAGCCGCATCTTCACAGGAGGCTCCTGAGGGCTGATGTGCAGTCTCTCGTGTCAGTTGACGGAACAAGCAGACCGGCAGGATATGAAGGTTGCTGACTGAGAAAACCCACTGGGTGGTCCTCCTATGGCCACAGAATTAGTCATTCTGGATGGAACTCTGCATCAGTTCCCTGAGAACTCCTCCAGAGCCAGACACTTGCACGACTCCTTGAGGACAACATGCCCGCCACCACCCCAGCCACAGGCAGGGCCGTCCGCCGTGTCCATCACGCACCCGCAGGACCTAATCCTGCCCGGTACTTCTAGGAACTGTTTTTCTTAACCACGCCTGCAAGAATGCCACTACATTGAGTGTTTGCAACTTCTGACCAAGAATGTTGCAAAGATGAATGAGGAAGGTGTGTGTCTACAGCGAGTGTCTGCAGCCTCTGGCCTCCAGACTTTAGAAAGATGCCTCATTCTGGAAGTCGTCAGGGCTCCAGGGGGGGTGGGTACCGTGGGCAGGGTGGACCCTCCACTTTTGAAATTATCCTCCAGGAGAGCCCCGTGTTCGTGCCACTCGCCTTGCTTTATCTTCCTAACAAAATGTGTTCCCTTTAAACCCCCAACAAGTTCCTCTCTTACATCTAAATATAAAAACCCACAAAGAAATATGTCACCGGGAGTGGCCAGCACCAGAAGAGAGAGAAAGAGAGAGACACAGACTGTGTGGAGCCGGGGTGGTTAGAAACAGCAAAGCTAGTAGCATCGGGCCAAAGAAGGACATGTCCCGTCCCTTCTCCAGGCTTTATCCAGCTGTGAATGCAGCACGTGGGAACCTCACGATTGCAAAAGTAGGGGCTTTATCTTCCAGCCCTGATTCTGACAGTCCTGACTGCCTACTTCAAGAAACAGAAGAAAACAGTGGAATTTTGTGGCGAATATCATTTAAAAGAACGGTTTTCTCAGGAGAACGACGACAACCACACACTCCCAGAGCCCCCAGGTCCTCATCCTGGGAGGGTGAGGCTGCCTAACTTTTCAGTTATTCCAGGAAAAGGACAGAGGGGACTTCTCTGGGAAGAGCCACTTATGTCTCCTTCAGGTCATGAAGGTGCAGCTCAGTCTGGACCTTCCCACTGTAGTTAAAAAGGAACCATTCCCTCTGCCCTGGCTCTGGCTGGTCAATGGCTCTCATCACTAGAGTGGAAAAAAGAACCATTCCCTCTCCCCCGCTGGGGCCATCACCGGAATGGATGGCCTGGATGAGGGGCTGATGGGGACGTGGTGTCTCCTTGGGCCAGGTACAGTCACGCCAGGGATAGGCTGGAATTTGGTGAGAAAAGTGGGCCCAGCGGCCCCCACCCCACCTACCCAGGCTGGGCGCCCGGGACTCGCAACCCCTGCCCCACCGACTCACCTCTGTCTGGAAAGGGCACTTGGGCCACCCGCATCCTGGGGACCCTTCCTCCGCTCAGGGGGCGGGGACCGGGGCACAGGGAGAGTCTTGGGGCTGGAGAGGGGGGCAGTCGGTCCCGGCCGGGGCTGTCGCTCGGGCTCCTCCTGGCGCCGCGCTCCCGTCGCGTGTCCCCAGGACCGGCTGGCTCAGCCTCTGCGCGCGCAAGCCGGAGCGCAAACTTTTCCAGAGGCCCTTAGGGGCGGGGCGGCGCTCCGCCCCACCGCCCCCAGCTCCCCGCCCTCCCGGCGCCCCCTCCCTACTTCCTCCGCGCTCCCGAACGCCCACCTCCCTAATCGCTCAAGTCCCCTACCCCATCTCCACCTCCCCGACCCTCCTCCCCGCGGCCCCTCTCACCTCCCGCGTCTCCTCCTCATCTCCCCGTCTCTCCGCGCCCCCCCATCTCCCCGCCCCAGGTCCCACCTCCTCGTTCCTCGGCCCTCCCTCTCCCTTCCCCTGCGCTCGCCCCCCTCACCATTCCTACTCCGCTTCCCGCCCCATCCAGTCCCCCGCCTCAGTGCCCTACTCCTCTTCCCGGCCCATCAGTCCCCCGGCCTCAGCTGCTCCCAAGCCCCTGCCCCAGGCCGGCATTCTGACCCTGCGCCCTTGGGCGAGCTCCTAGCAAGGGTTTGGGCTGATGATGATGATGATATCATCATCATCATCATCATCCTTACTGTGGAAGTGATCTTGATAATTTCCTTTTCAAATTGCCTTTCCACTGGTTCTGGGTTAGCATGCTTGGGCGCTGGCTGTGGCCCCAGGCCCACCCCACACAGGGCTGCCCAGCTCCTGGACCTGTGGGCCCATCTCTGGGGCTGCTGTCCCCACAGAGATGGACCCTCTTGCATGGATGCATAAAATAGCCCTGACAAAGTGCTTCCAAAGAAGAATACCCACGGAGGTGACTAGACTACAGAATTTTCCACTGGAGAAAGAAAGTAAAGGCCAGGTGAATGCACACAGCAACCAACCCTAGAAACTTTGGGGGCATGGTGGGGAGAGG
The DNA here is from genome assembly GCF_011800145.1 of Mirounga leonina. NCBI lineage: Eukaryota > Metazoa > Chordata > Mammalia > Carnivora > Phocidae > Mirounga > Mirounga leonina. Next base: position 18,974,878 of record NW_023270615.1, read on the forward strand.
GAGGAAGAAGAAAAAGAGAGGCAGGAGGGAACCCCTGGCCTGTTACCCACAGCAAGGGTGCACCTCCCTGGGCAGACAGAATAGGGGTGCAGGGGTACCAGGAGCCAGGTGGGAGGATGTGGGGGAAGGGTCTCCCTCAGGTACCTGCCCCAGATCTGGAGTCCTCCTGCTTCCAAAGAAGGAAGCCTGTCCCACCTTCCCCTAGAGCTGGGAGCAAATGCTTATTTAGGGGGAGTTTGAGCCCTGATGGGCGCCTGGCATATTTTGCACTTTGTTGCTCTTGTGTTTTCCCCGTAGAGAAACTGGAGCCCTGGAGAACATGGGGCGGGGGCGCCACAGGGCTCTGGCCTGCCCTTGGGGCTCAGAGCAGGCTGCCCCTGCCCTGTCCTTGCTGCCACTTAATCCAGTGGGCCATATCTGCTGTAAGTTCCATCGACACGGTGGCCTTCCAAATGGACTCAGCATGTCTTGTGCAAGCTCTGGGGAGCCACTTCTGTCCCAAATTGTAAGTGGGATCGACCGCGCCTCCTCCAGCTTCAAGCCAAACAAAGGAGAAGAGAAACCTGCTGCTTTGGCCACCTGCCAGAGCCAGGGGACAGTACAGCGTCCTGACCTCCATGTCTCCACCCGACCAGTCAGTTGGTTCATCAGCAATTCTTTAAACTAGTTGCTTTGCACTGTATGAAATCACTGGTTATTGGCTGAAGTTCGCCATGATTGCACCCCGTCTCCATTCACTGGGCAGGTTCTGAAATCCAGACTGAACAGGACAACCTGAGGTCTGGGGATGCCTCCAAAACCAGCCTCAGAACGGGACTCCCGAAGCCTGAAAAACAATGGGGCTTTTTATTGCAGGCGCCCCAAGGGAGACACGAGGATCTGACATAGAGGCATTCCGAAAAATCCTTTTTCAAAAATACTCCTTTCCCCCAAAGATTCCCCTCCTGATTGCTCTCCCCACACACACCTCTCTCACTGAAGCGGTGCCCCACCTGCTCCTCCCTCCCTGGGCTATCAGGATCAGACACTGGACCCTGACTGGGGGGCCCTCTGGGCCCCCACACAGCCCTGAGAGACCATATTCTCTCTCTACTTCTCTCCAGAAAACCAGGCCTCCCTAAGGGTCTGCTGGATAAGTCTCCCACTCTGCCTCCCTAATTAACGAGGGAAAGCTCTTTACAGGGAATGCCAGCTCATAAATGTAGAAGGAATGGGGGAATTTGGAGCTCTGCATTCTGGATTCCTCAGTGAAATTACCGAGTGGAACAACGAGGCAGTGTGAAAGCATGTCAATCACACAGTGCTACCTGGGAAAGAAAAAACACGCTCCACTTACATCGGAGACATCTGTCAGCGCCTTCACGGGGATTCAAACTCAGCATCACCCGTGTGGGGCCAGCCTGACATCAGGGGATGCAAAATCCAGCACACGAAACCACCGTTGCTGTGTTCTTGCAGTAAATACTTCCCTTGAGTCAAAGGCCAAGCCTGTAGCCTTCACTTCCAGGTTACAAGAAAAAGAAGGGATAGAGCATCTGGTAAAGGACACCGGGAGAAAGGACCAGACAGGTGCAGAGAGCCAAGCATTCGACATCCCTCAAACACGTCAATGTCAGGAGAAGGGTGGGATTGGTCCTAGGATAAAAACAGCCAAGAGAAGCACCGTTTCTAACAACCAGCATGGGCCTGATCGACACCTGGCAGCAAGAGAGATTGGGAGGACATCTCGGGATGGACGGAGTGTTGAATGATGTCACTGACTCATTGGTAGCATGAATTGAGTGTGATAATAGCTCGATGCTCATCTGGAAGAATGGCCTTATTTCTAGGAGACCAATATCTTGGTGTCTAAAACTTGTTTTCAGATGACTCAGCAAAAACAATATGGCACGTGAAGTCGGTAGGACAAAATCAGTGGTTGGAGTGGGCTGGGGGACAGCAGGGAGCTGTACAATGTGTCCCCTTCTCTGGATGTTTGAAATTTTTCCATAATAAAAAGTTGGAGAAAAATAAAATGTCAGGTACCAGATAATTTAAAGATTTCTCCACCTCTGTTCTCAGGCTTTCAAATCAAATCTAGGCTTATGGGAATAAAATTAAAAGATAGCATGATTTAGGGGCACATGGGTGGCTCAGTTAGTTAAGCATCTGCCTTCGGCTCAGGTCATGATCCCAGGGTCCTGGGATCGAGCCCCGCTTCGGGCTCCCTGCTCCGCGGGAAGCCTGCTTCTCCTTCTCCCTCTCCCCCTGCTGTGTTCCCTCTCTCGCTGTGTGTCTCTATGTCAAATAAGTAAATAAAATCTTAAAAAAAAAAAGATAGAATGATTTATATGTGAATGCGTTTGAAAAACCATCTGGCCCCAAACTTGACTATCATTTGAACAAAGGTATTACATATTATGACATATGTGTAATACGTACTTGTTCATAATTTTACAAAAGGAAACACATTCACTTTCCCAGCGCCGTGGTGCCTCCAGCCCAGGAAGCAGGTGCAGGGAGGTTGGAAGACTCTGACCCACAGGGAAGCCGTCCCCAGCAGAGCCGAGGTGCTGTGGGAGTGGATTGCAGTTGAGTGGCTGTCAACACTGGACACCTGGGCCTGTAAATGCACCTCTTCTCTGCCTTGCTTCCCTCCCCCAGCCTCTGCCTCCTGGATCCCGGATGCTTCTCTCCATCCCCGGGGTCAGAATTAGCGGGCACCACTTCTGTTCCTAGCTCTGCTTTGGCTCTTAGCTTGGGTAAATGCTGCATATGTCACCATTCTTGGTTTCCAGAAGCCACTCCTCAGGCACGCACTCAGGACGGCGTGGTGTGAGCTCATTGTGGACGGAGCCCTGCGGAGGACAGGGGGTGGCTGGGTGAGCCACAGGGAGGGGTGCCCGGTAGGAGAAAAGGAGCCCTGGGGAGCTTCGGCCCCGTGGCTGTCCCACAGCTCGCCATGACGGAGGCATTCACGCGTCGCTGGGAGAAATGGCTTTCATACATCAGTCTGGATATGGATTTGCAAATCCAAAGTTGTACAATAACCCTGACTGGACCCAAGTGAAGCCTCTGAGTCACTGGACTCTTGCACAGTAAGTATTCGCTCGCTGACAGACACTACCGAAGCTGAACCTCACAACTGCAATTGTGACTTCCAGGTACCACCTTGTCTGTCTGTGTCTGCCCCGTCTCCGCCCATGCTGCGCCGTCTACCGGGAGCCAGCGGAGATCCCAGGAACCGTTCTGTTCACATTTCTTATTTTGTAAGGGCACCTAAGTGGTGTGTATATGTTCATATAAGTGTGTAACATGTGTGTGCATGTGTGGTGTATGCACACATGTGTGGGATGTATGTGTGCATGTGTGTGGAGCATATGCGTGCACACGAGTGGGGTGCGTGCACATGTGGGGGGGGGTGTGTGTGAACACACGTGTAGGGTGTATGCGTGTGCCACAGAGGGGCTGTACTGTAAAGGAGGTAATATGTTCTACCCTCCATGGACAATGGACACATGGACCCTCCGGTAAAATACAAAATACATATTTGGTCTTTGTTCCTTTCTTGGCACAGAGGTCCTACAATTCTTGAATTTATTTGTTTTTGTACGTTCACGAGGTGACTGGTGGCTGGGGGCCCGGACAGCTTCATGATGGGGGCACCAACCATGAGACCACAGGGTTGGCACTTCCAGCCCGTCCCCCAGACTCTGGGGAGGTTTGGAGAAACCCTGGGTGGCTGGACACATCTATGTGCAGAGAGAGGGGCTCTGGGCCCCTTCCCCTCACCTTGCTCTGTGCCTCTCTTGCAGGTGGCTGTTACTGACCTGGACCCCTTATAATAAACCAGCGAACATAAGGAAAGCGTTACCCTGAGTTCTGGGAGTTGTTCAGTTGTTCTGAAGTGGGTGTGGGAACCTCCGAATTTGTGGTCGGCTGGGCAGAGGATTCAGTGGGAGCGGATGGGGAAATGTGAACTCAGCCTGGGGAGGTGACGAAGGTCTGGTGTGTTTGTGTTTTCCGCAGAAGCCCGTGTGTTCTGGGAGTCAGAGGATTAAGGACAGGCTGGGGGACGCACCGTGGATTCTGAGCCTGGTCCTGAGAGTGGTCTGACGGCTGGCAGTGATGTCTGCCTCCGAATCCCACGAACTCAGGAACTCTGTCAAAAAAAGTGCCCTGTCTTCTCAGATGCCCCACCTGGGAAACTGCGGCGGGGCTGCCTTGCTGGAGCAGTGCCCTCTGCTTGGGAAAACTGTTTGTACACTCCGTCTGGGGCATAACTCAACAAAAATGCCGGGTTGTGTTTATCCAATCATTCACGGAGCTTGCAGTGGACGGGGAGGTTGTGCATCAACCTGTCTGCATTCTGCCTGGACCGGTTCTGTGTTTTCCTTCCGCGCTCCTGGCTTTTTGAACAAGTGTCTACAACATCGCTGAACAACTTTCCTTTTTCTTGGCTGAGAGAGGGTTTGCTTGGGGTGGGGGTGGGGAAACAGGGTGACCATGAAAAGCAGCAGTAATTGCTGATTTCCTCACTCCTCCGACATCAAAGTCCTGTGGGTTTGGGGCAGAAGGACTGGAGGAGTTTGGATGGGACCATGAGAGCAGAGATCAGCACTGACTGACCTGATGCTTACTCCGTCCAGGCACTGTCCAAGAGCTTCACATAGAATCACTCCTCAACTATGCTATGTGACCAACACTGATATCATCCTATTTTTCAGATGAAGCAACCAAGGCACAGAGATGATCATACATTTGCCCAAAGTCACCCAGCTGGTAAGTGGCAGACTTGGAATGCCCCATCCCTTTGGAGTTTCTTAATCTAATTTGGCTCTTTGGAGGTTGCAACCCTCCTGAAGGCATTGGCCTGAACTTTGTGCATGAATGACCAATACCTGGGGTGCCTGTGGAGTGGCCCAGGGACTGCTCCTGCCACCACTCTTGGCTTGAGTTGGAGGACAGGAAGGGGAAGAGGATGGACTCTGGCCAGCCCCCACATCTTCTCTCAGCTCTGGACTATGAGCGGCTGGTCTGGGGAGACTGGACGGAACCTACACAGATCCCTTACTGACAGCCCCTGCTCTAGCCCATGAGGACAGCTTGGGCAGGCTGGAACACTGTGGTGGGCAGAGGAATGGGGAATCTTGCTTCTATCATCATTCTTAATTCTTAATAAAGAAACTTGAATTTCTGAGTGTCAGAGTCCCCATCTGGAAAATGGTATATTGTGCCATATTCAATGGGTACAATGTTAACTATCTGGGTATTTAAATGGATCATAGAAGTTCTACAACTTTCTACAATATGCACATGTGTGAAAAGCTTTCTTTCCATATTAATTTAGTTGAAACCATGCACAAACCTTTCTCCTTCATTAAAAAATGTTTTACTTATTTATTTTAAGTAGGTCCATGTCCAGCATGGAGCCCAACACGGGGCTTGAATTCATGACCCTGAGATCAAGAGTCAGACCCGTAACCACCCAGGCCCCCCTAAAAAATGTCTTAAAAAGCTGAGTTTAGAAAGAGAAAAAATCTCAAATGAATAGTCTAGCCTCTCATCTTATGAAACAAGAAAGAGGAGCAAAATAAACCCAAAACAGGATAGGATAAAGGAAGGATAAAAGAAAGATAAGAGCAGAAATTAATTAAATTAAAACAGAAAAATAATCAATGAAACAAAGGCAGTTCCTTGAAAGATCAGTAAATTGACAAACTTTTGCAAGATGGACAAAGCAAAGAAGGGACCAGACAGAAGGGCATCTTGGGGATGAAGCAGAGACTGTCGCTACATATCCTGAGGGCATCACAAGGATAATAAAGGAAAAATATGAACAATTCTACACACATATGTTTGACAACTTAGATATAACAGGCCAATTCCTTGAAAAGTACACATTTCCACAATTCTTCCAATATGAAATAAACAATTTGAGAAGTGGAATTCATGATTTCTGAGCTCGCAAAAAAGAAAACTTCCAGCTCAGATGGTTTCACTGAAAACTTCTACCAAACCATATAAAAAAGGATTAACACTAATACTAACAATCTCTTTCAGAAAATAAAAGCACTTTCCAAATCATTTTATAAAGCAAGAATTTTCCTGTACCAAAACCAGGCAAAGATAGTATAAAAAAAGAAAACCACAGACCAATATTCCTCGTGAATACAGACACATACATTCCTAATAGAATATTAGCAAGTAGCATTCAGAAATATACAGAAGTAAAGATTATTGTAACCAAGTTGAATGTAAAGGAATGGAATGCAGGTTTAGCGTTAAAAATCAAGCAATACGATCCATAATATGAATAGCCTAAAGAAGGAAAAACATATGATCGTATCAATTGATGGAGAAAACATATTTGACAAAATTAACATCAATTTATGATAAATTTCTCAAAAAGCTAAGAATAGAGTCAATCCTCCTCAACTTGATAAAGAGCATCTATAGAAAACCTATGGCTGACATCATACTTGATGAAAGACTGAGTGCTTTCCCCTAAGATCAGGAACAAGACAAGGTGCCACCCTCACCACTCTATTCAATATTGTCCTAGAAGTCCTAGCTAGCACAATAAGGAAAAGAAAGGAAATAAAAGGCATATAGATCGGAAAGGAAGGAATAAAAGTGCTCCTATTTGTAGATGGCATGATGGTCATCCTAAAAATCTTAAGGAATCTATGAAAATACACAAATAAAAATTCCTAGAGCTAATAAATAAGATGGCAGGATACAAGATTAACTTATAAAAATCAATTGTTTTTCTATATACTAGCAATAAACATACAGAAACTGAAATTAAAAATAGAGTACAACTTACAATCACTAAAAAAATGAACTTCTTAAGTGTAAATCTAACAAAACATGCACAGAACTTGCATGCTGAAGACTACAAAGTGCTGAAGAGAGAAATCAAAGATCTCAATAAACAGAGAGACATACCATGTTCATGGATTAGAAGACTCAACATAATAAAGGACTCAATTCTCCAAAAGACTTAACACAATTCCTAACAAAATCCCAGTAAATTTTTTGCAGAAATAAAGAAAATTATTCTAAGTTATCCTAAATACTCAAAATTGTTCTATTTATATGGAAAAGCAAAGGAACTAGAATTGCTAAAACAGTTATGAAAACATAGAATAAAATGGGAGGCATCACTTTTCCAGATTTTAAGACTTACTATATAATTACATTAATCAAGACTGTGGTGGGCGCCTGGGTGGCTCAGTCGTTAAGCGTCTGCCTTTGGCTCAGGTCATGATCCCAGGGTCCTGGGATCGAGTCCCATATCGGGCTCCTTGCTCCGCGGGAAGCCTGCTTCTCCCTCTCCCACTCTCCCCCTGCTTGTGTTCCCTCTCAGGCTGTGTCTCTCTCTGTCAAATAAATAAAAAAATTTTTAAAAAAAAAAAAAAAAAAAGACTGTGGTGTTGGCAGAAGGAAAGACAGGTAGATCAATAGAACAGAACAGAGAGCCCAGAAATAGCCCCATATAGGTATGGTCAATTGATATTTGACAGATATTTGCAAAAGCATTTCAACGAAGGAACAGTTATCTTTTCAACAAATGACGCTGCAGCAATTGGACATCCATAAGCAAAAAATGTGCCTGGACCTAAAATGTTTATAAGATAACATAGGAGAGCATCTTTGGGCCTGGGGCCTGGTGGAGAGTTCTTAGACATGACAGCAAGGCATGATCCATAAAAGAAAAACACCAATACATTGGACTTCACCAAAATGAAAACTTTTGCTCTGCAAAAGACCAAGAGGGAGAAAAGGCAAACTGGAAGAAAATATTTGCAAACTATACCTCTGACAAAGGACCCATATCTAGAGTTTTTAAAGAACTCTAGAAATTTGACATTAAAAAAAAAACAATTCAAAAAGAAATGGGCAAAAGGCATGAAGAGGAATATGGGTGGAAAGCGCATGGCTAGCCATTAGAAAAATGCAAAATTCAGGCCTTAATGAAATTTCGTTACATTCCTATGAGAACAACTAACATGAAAAACAGTACCAAAGCCAAGTGCTGGTGAAGGTGCAGAGATACTGAGGCACTCTAGTGGGGATGTAATATGGTGCAGCCACTCTGGAAAGCAGCTCCTGGGTGGAGCCTGGAATTCTACACCCAGCCAAACTGACCACCAAGTCTGAGGGAATCCTAAAGATGTTTTCAGACAAAGCAAGAGTTCAGACCATCTTGGGAAGCTACTTGAGGAAGACCTTCGGCGAAAGGAGAGAGTAAATGAAGAAAGAGAACAACGTGGGCTCTGAGTGTGAAAAATGCAACCCAGGGAAGCAAATCCCAGCTGCCTGACAAGGGAAGTCTCAGGATGGCGGCAGTGCAGGAGGCTCACCGGGGATGGCCCTGGCCTTCACACCGTGGGATGCTTTACAAGGGTCCGACCAGCAGTGGAATCTCACGTGGGGTTCCTGCCAGGCTATGCCCACATGGTCTACAATGCTGTCATTTGCAAGCCTCTGGGGACAGGCAAGGAGGTGGTTAATTAGATCCTCCTGCTTCAGCGCAGCTCCCCATTCAAAGGCTTCTGGTTCCTGTCGGCAGCCCCTCTCTGCGGCTTCCCCCACCTTGCTAAGGCAGCTTCCATGCTCCATCCAGGCATCCTTTCCTGAAAGTTTGCTCAAGTGTCTCTTTCCCTGAGCTCTCTGCTCCGTTGCTCTCTGTCCCTGGCCCCCAAAGCTTATAAGTGTACCCCCACTCTGGTGGGGGCTGTGGAGGAGGAGCGAGTGTGCTCAGTGTGATATATCCAGCTGGAAAGCCCGACAGCATTCACACCGAGGGAAATGGCTCTCGCTCTGAACAACAACACAACAACCCCTCCCTTGACAACCCCCTCCTCCTCCCCCCAGCTACCATCTTATCTCTCAGAGGAGAGGAGGTGTGAGCCATCACTCCAACCACAGCACCTGCAGCAGGGGTCACTGAGGACCCCCACGCTGCTAAGTCCAGTACCCATTTTCGGTCACAGTGGCCCCTCGGCCGACTGTCAACGTAGGTCTCACCCTTTTGGCGGCCCTTCTTTCCGTGGCCATGTATTTATCCTCCCCTCTGATGTCCCCTCTCTCTTCCTTGCAGGGAAATCTGGCTTTACGAGAACCTCACCCTGGGCTCTCCTCGGGGCTGGACCTAGTGCCATCCCGTTTTTAATTTCTGTAACAGTCATGCACAACTCCCCTAATCCATCCTTCACACTGCAGCCTGGAGGATCTTCTGAAAAGGAAAATGAGATCACACCTCTCCTTGGCCCTCGCCCCTGCCAGCTCCCCAGCGTCCAGGGCTGAGCCCTCCCACCGCCTGGCCCGGTGCCACGTGTCTTGGCTCCTGCCACCTCCCCACCTGGCTGTGCCTGTGTTCCCTCAGCTGTTCCTCTCTGCCTGTGGAAGCCTCTTTTTTGCAGGGTGGCTGCCTGCCTACCACAGGGCCTTTGTACATGCTGCTCCTGCCCCCTCCCTTGAGTGCTTGCCTCCCTCTGCATCTCACTAAATCCTGCGCACACTTTGGCTTCCAGGTGAGGGCCCCGTCCTGCAGGAGGTTTTTCTTGATGTGCCAAATTTGCTCTGTGTCCCCTCCTGGCCACTGAAGAAATAAATGGTCCTAATTGCCCACCTCCCCACGTGGATTCCACAGCTGCCTCCAGAGCCCGAGCTTCATTACTGAGAGACCTCGAGTCTCGATGGCATTTGAACAACACGTTTCTGTGGCTTTCGTGTCCTTCAAACGGGTCCTGCTGTGAGTGGAGGACTCTCCTCTCCATTTACACGCACTGTGCCTGCTTTGAAAGTGCGCAGTTCCCAAGCCCGCTTTTTTGAGAAGAGGCTGAGATTTCTCTCTTTTCCAATCTCTCCCATGAACTGATACTTTTTTTTTTTACATTCACAGGATGAAAATGCACATGTAAAGGCTGTCAACTTTCAGAACATGGGGAGTGTTTGTGACCCACACACCGGGACCCAGCACCCCGAATCCCTGGGAAGCCGCCCCACAGCCGGGCTGACCACTCACTCTCCCAGCGGGCAGAGCCCCGGAGGTGGGCCAGATGTGCAGAGACAAAATAAGGCCTCATTGACTTTACAGCCTGCCGGGTCACGAGGCTTTTGTTCACCAAGCTAGAAAGTTTGACCATCAGTTGCGCAACGTAAGTGGGCAGGAGGCAGATCTGCACTTGGAACCCGGACTCTGGGAAAAGAGACGGCCTCTTTGGATGGATTCCAAACCCTGGAGATGGGAGAACGTGGGCGCAGTAAGTCTGCGGTCCCGAAGCTCCATGTGACCCTGAGAGCGGCGTGGAGTGTACGTGTGAGGACGTGTGTCTACGTGACTCTGCGTGTGTGCGTGTGTCTGTCTCTGTGTGTGCATGTCTGTCTGTCTATGTCTGCACACGTGTACGTGTGTCTGCGTGTCTGCATGTGTGTCTGTCTATGTCTGCATGTGTGTACGTGTTTGTCTATGTCTGCATATGTGTGCATGTCTGTCTATGTCTGCATGCGTGTGCACGTGTCTGCGTGTCTGCATGTGCATGCGTGTCTATGTCTGCATGCGTGTACGTGTGTCTGTGTATGCATGTGTGTGCGTGTCTATGTCTGCATGCGTGTGCGTGTGTCTGCATGTGACTATGCATGCGTGTCTGTGCATGTCTGTGCGTGTGCACACGCGTGTGGAGCAGAGCTCCCTGGTCCAGACGACCCCTTCTCTGGAGGCCAAGTTTTCAGGCCACCCTGTCGTCCCTCCGAACTCCTTGCTTAGCAGTGATCTCTGGTGCCTGGTGGGCCTGACGATGATTTTTAAATTTTTTATGCCAGTGACCACTTTGTCTCTCATATCTTTACCCCGTGCCCTGTTACCAGTGTTGAAAGACAATTTAAGAAGGAAACTGCCTTATTTGCTTACCCCTCTGAATCTGACTTGATTTGGATTACAGTGAGGCAGAGTGTTTTCTGTGTTAACCTAGAATTTTCCAACATTCCTGTGGCATCTATACCACACTAGCCTAAGTCTCCGGGATAGCAACCACCTACGAGCGTCCTGCAAGTGGAAGATTAGGTCCTTGCATTAACCAACCAACACAGGCTCATACTTGGCCCCTCTGGACTCACTTTGGTAAAGGCATCACTAGGCCTGTGTTTCCCTGCACTGTGTCATGTAGAGAGTAAATTCCAGGGCCTTGAGAAGCTCTAGAATGCAGGACTCAGACACCTAAATGCTCCCCTCCCTCTCACCTGTCACTCATTGATGTTTTAGTCAATCGATCAGCTACCACCGTGGCGCCAGGCCAGAACAGGACCACATGTCTGTCCTCAAAGAGCCAGCGATCGAGTAGAGTGGGGGCGACACTCTCCTGGGAGGCTCTCACACAGGGCACAGTGGGCCGAGGTTTGGTGGGGGCTCCCAACCCAGCCTGGGGGTGGGCAGAGGCGTCTAGAAGGAAGGGCCTGCCATCTGTCTCACAGAACAGACACAACACACAGGCCCCAGCAGCGGAGGGCTGGGTGGCAGGCTCTAAGCCCGGAGAGTGTGTGCCTTCTGGGCATCACACGCAGTTAGAAATGACTTGAGGTCTGTGGGTGTGTGGGTGTGGGGGCGGGAAGTTCGGGCCCACAGAGTGGCAGGAAGGGTCACACCTGTTGGTGGCCATGCTGAGCATTTCCAGCTGTCCCGACAAGGCTTTGGAGCAGGTGGCTGTCCTGAGCCAGTGGGCATGTGAGCACACACGTTGGCCATGCTTTCTGCTCTTGGAGGTGCTCTGCCTCGAAGGAGCAGGAGGGCAGAGGCCTGAAGGGGGGCTGGCTTGGGCTGGCCACTGGGCGTTGCCAGAGCTTTCACTTCTGAGCCAGGGATCGGCCGACAGACTGGCTGGCAGGGACAGCCCTGTGACCAGTCACTGGGAACATCACAGAGATTGTGATTTGCACTTCTGGTCCACAGAAATGCAGACGTGGAACCTCAGGGATCTGCTCTTTAACCGACCGACGGGCGGTCCGACACACTCGGGGGTGAGGGGTCCTGAGCGGCAGATCCCACCTCACCCCATGCATCACCAGCACCTGGAGGAAATTGCACACTCCTGGCCCAGCCACAGGCTGGCAGCAGAACCAGCTGTGGGTCTGGCTTACCTGAGCCTGCATCCCCATCTCCCCATGTAGCCACCGGACATCAGCGTTGCCTGGCCTTGGTCTCACGCCCTTTTGATAGGGAGACTTCGGCTCAGAGTTCCATCTCCCTGTGCTTGGAGGGTTCCCCTCGCTCTCTTGCTCATCCTGCTGGCTCCCACCAGTGCTGTGTCAGGATGCCCTGTGGGGTGGCTGGGGTCCATCTCCTGCATGTCCTGGCCTCTCCCTGGGGAGGAAGGAGTCCATTCCCACTGTCAGCAGCCCCCCACCCCTTGCTTGAGCCCTGTAAGGCTCCTGCCCTCTCTGCCGGCCGCCGATGCCGTCTTGGGCAAATCCCCGAGGGTTTCACCAAACTTTGTCCAGACTGCACTCCTGGCCCAAGCAGCCGAAGGCAGCCAGGAGAATTCCAGAGTTCTCGCTGATCAGTCCACTTCACGTCCACCATGTGGCCCTGAGCGGTCCCTGCATCCCTGGTCCTCTCTCCACCTTGCTCAGAGACAACCCTGTCACAGTGTGTCTCCATACGCGATGCCCTGGCCTTCCTCATCACTCACTGCTTTGTTCTCACACTTAGGAAACAGAAGGAACAGAAGGGACACGGACGTGCTCCCACGTCGCAGCCACCAGCCCACCAGCCCTGCCCTGGACACCCGACTTCCTTCCTGTTGGGATGGAGGAACGCTCCGGAAGCTGCCTACGCCAGCCTCCCACTGGTGCCTGGGCCCAGTCACCACCCTGCTCCTGAGCAGGAATGTGACAGCCAGGGCCCCGCTGTCCTAATTAGGGCAAAAAAGGTGGCTCTGAGGTGTGTTATGGGCCAGTGCATCCTCAGGTCAAGTGGTGACAGGGGGTACATGGCTGAGGGTTCTGGTGACGGGACCCTGGGTGGCTCCCAGGAAGGTGCAGGGGTCAGCACCCCACCTTGGGGCAGAGGAAGGAGACTCCCCTCCCAGGCTGCCAGGGCCCAACAGACAGCAGAGGCTCCCAGAACGGTCTGGGCCAGGGCTGGATGCGGTCAGCGGGGCGAGCCATGTGGGTGGGAGCCCAGGCCAGGCTGCCCCCTGAGGCCCCGCGTCACCATGTGGTGGCCCGCAGATTCTGCAGGAATTCCCGAGGAGGCCAGCAGGGGGAAGTGGGCAAACCCCTGGGTTTGTGGTCTGGGGAAATCCCCTCTTTCTAATGACGATTTGACAATGGATTCCTTTTCTGGTCTTTCAATGCAGGAAGAATGCTTATCCACAGTGGCTGTGCACGGCGCCTTATTAATGTGCAGAATCATAGCAAAGCAAAGCTCAAGCCCGCTTTCTGATACTGTGAATGCAGCTTTTCGTTTTCAGGCACCTTGGAGAGGTGGACAAGGACAATGCCATCAGGAGAAATGAACAGCAGGAGAGTCAAGTACCCCAGCACAGTTCCCATTCCGGGCACTTTTCAAGGGTGTCCTCAAAGCAAGAGCATCCGTGACGCTTGGCATGGGGTTTGTGAGACAAACACTTGACATTCAGCTTCACCTGTGGGCTTGTAGATGGGGTCCTCTTTCCTTGGGTTAGCAAGCTCCCTCTCTCTCTCTGACACGCAGACATTTTCTGCTTTAGGCTTTCTGAGTAGTGTCCTCTCCCGAATCCCTTTGCAGGAGCTAGACTGCAGAGCACATGGTCAGGGTGGAGACCTGAACCATGAGAAACCTTCCTGAAGTCACTCAGCTCTTGGTCATGACGCGGTAGAGATCTGAGCTCGGCGAGCAGGAACAGAGACCCAGAAACACGAGGAGAGGAAGAAGGGCTGGTGTGTGAGGAGGCCTTCGGGAGATGCTGAAACCCTCAGAGCAAGGAGGACGCCTCACGCAGACAGCCTGCTCGGCACGGTGCAGCAAGCGGGCCCTGGGGCTGATGCCCAGGTGGCAGTCTGCACTCACCGCGGCCCGTCTGACAGACTCAGGCAGAAGAAACGGTGTCCCAAGTCAGGGTGCAGAATGCTGACTTCGTGAGGCCCACCACGTTGCATTCAGCCCACCGAGACCCTTCCCCAGGAGTCCAGAGACAAGGGGGGAAGCTGGAGACCCTGCCAGAGCCGCAGTTCTTCTCTCCTTACTCACGAAAGCCCGGAAAGTCCACTGACATTTATAACCCAACCTGATTTCGTGAAACACCTGCCCCTGCTACTAAATGTCTTAGACTTTTACCTTGGATCTGACCATATTTTTCTCCTTAGATTGATTCTGCCTCTGACTGAAGACGTCGGGATCCAATGTTTTGGAGTGCCGGGAGGGGAAGCTTCTCCTCCTGTTTGTGGGGTGGGAGCTGGACACCCCCACCCAGGCCGGGACCTGCTGACCTGTGGGGCGAGGGGAGACCCATGGGGGCAGACTGGGTGACTTCAACGTATTTGTTGCTTTTTTAAAAAGCGTTTCAGTACAAGGCATTAATTTCAGATACGGCCGTTACAAGAGAACCACCTCTGGGAAGTAAAACCATTGTGCTTCCACACAGATACACTGGGTTTCGGGGCCCCACTGATGTCCTGGGCAGGTGAGGTTGGGGTGCCAGGGGCTCTAGGAAACACCTCCGGGTGTTCCATTCCCGGCCCGATGTGAAGCCGTTCTGGGTACCCGCGAGTTACAGTGAGCAGAGGGTCTGTCCTTACCAGGGTCGGGTTTGGGGAGCCCGTGGAACATGGCAAGGTTTGGATGCCAACCCACTACCTGTCCAGGCAGAGAGTGGCAGGGTGGGCTTTCCACAGAGAACCCCAGATGCCTCAGGGTGTGGCGTGAGTCTGCTTCCCCCCACATTACAGGACAGAAGTCCAGAACCTCGCGGCTCCCAGCTTTGTTTTTGGCGACTGTCTCGCTTGCTTTCCCACTCAGTTTAAGGTCATCCATGTCGTCCCTACGCTATCGAATCATTCACGTCAAGTCCAGTGGATGGTCTTCAGAGAGGGGGTGCAGACGTCTGTCCTGTCCCCGCTGCTTAGAGGCCAGCACAGACTGCGCCAGGTGACGACTATGATCGTAGCAAACTGGTTTTGTAAAGTAGCACAAGTTAATGAGCTCACTGGTAAAACGAGAAAATCGTCTGAGGCATCATCTTCACCAAAGCCTAGAAATTCGCTCCATCAGCTTGCACTCAGGCACACACTCGGTCTTTCTCAGCAGAGGTTGTTACACTGTTCGAGAACCACCCTGAACAGTGCGGGAGGCTGCTTTCAAGGAGGCCAGGTCCAGAGCTGGAGAGGGCCCCCGGTGGGTACCTCATCCCTGTCTGGGGGAGCGGATGACACGTGCGGTGGGCTCTGGCGCACCTGGAGACAATCAGCGACTGTGGTCCCCAAGCCTCATCACAGGTCAGTCCCCTGGGAGGCCAGAACGGGCTCCTGCTGCCTGTGAGTCCAGCTGTGGGGCAGGTGGGGGCTGGGCCTCTCGCAGGTGCCAGGTGGAGGGGTGCTGGGGCCCACCGGACAGAACTTCCGCACTGCGATTCTGGATTCCCACTTCTCCCTGCAAGGACCCTCTCGGTTGAAATCGGCCAGTCTTGCTGATGTTGGGACACTCCTGGCCCGCGGCCTAACAACAACAAAGCCATTTGATTTTGCCCTCCCCAGTGCTTGTGAAAGCATATGTGTTTTCTTTGTCCTGCTCTTTGTATTTTCCACAGTCTGTTGCTTACTTACATGTTTGTTTTGTTTTGCTTTTGACCTACATTTTTCTGGTGTTTAACTCTTCTGTCTCAATTTTTATCAATTTCTTTATTCCTCTATTTTTATCAATTTCAAATTTCATGTTAGTCTGTGGTCTATTTGTCCTTCCCTATTTTTCTTTCTTTTTAATGTTTCTTCTGTGGTGTCTCACACATTTCTTTTCTCTCAAACCTTGGATTAAGGTAAATAACTGCTAAGAATTCGTAAGTTTCTTTAAGTAAATAAATGCTCAGAAATCACCACTGTGACATACTTGCATCCATCTTACTCAGTTCAATAATATGCCCTTAGTACTCATAGAAATGAGAAGTTGATTTCCAAAATATTAAGCAAATAAATTCTCAGCAACTGAAGTGCACACAGGTAAGTTTTTGGCGTGGTTTCCTGGGCACCGTCCCCAAAATGGCAGGCGGCAGGTGGTGCTGGGGGCCCTGCACGGAGGGACACGCTTGTCCCATCAGCGACCACCGGCCCAGCCTCTCTCTTAAGTCCTGAAACGGGTTCTGCTCTAAGCTGCGCATGGTGTGCTCACTAGAAAATGCATAAAGCTCTCGATCCATGGAAATTTTCTCATAAAAGGCTTGTTTTCTTCATGCCGTTGCCCTGTCTTCCCGAACAAATACCGCAGGAAGCTGGAGCTTGTGAGGAGCGGTGGGGTGGAGGGTGGGGTGCCAGCAGCCGCAGCGGGGGATGGGGCAGGGACATGAGAGGAGCAATGCGAGTGTAGACCCGAGGTGCTGCACATATCGGTGTTCACCACAAGGTTCTTCTGGCTTCTCTGTTTATTGGGAACATTTCACAACAGTATGTCAGGGAGGAAAGGGCAGAGGGAGGTGGGATGGGGGCTCACGACCTTGTAATCCCCCACGACTTTGATTTTCTCCCCCAGCTGGTCGTGCACAACTGAGCCTCGGCCATGGAGCAGGCAGGGGCGCCTGGAGCTGCTGCTCTTCCAGTCCAAAGTTGTGAGGTGTGAGTCTCCCATCCAGTTGAGATGTCGGTCCTCCTTGGCCAGGATCCCATTGCAAACACTCTCCTCTTCTCGACTGTCCAGATCAATGCTGAGCACAGAGTGCGTTCCCAGAAACAATTTCAAAATGGATTGGCCAATCGGCTCTCCTGGTGCATTTCTTGTTCAGCTGGCAAAGCAGGCAGGGTCAGCGGAAGCAAAGTGACCCATCGCCCTCAGCCTCTTGCATGTTGTAGGCATTCCGTTCCTTCCTTGTGCAACAAGTATTTCTTGGGGGTTACCGGGAGTCAGGCTCTGGGAACAAAGCTCAACAAAGGCCATCACCGAGTCTCAGGAATTTATAGGGAAACAGCAATGGTTACAGTACCCACGTTTGCTGGGGGAGGTCAGCTGGAGCAGACCCGACGAACGCTCTGCCTTTGCCCCTCATCGACCCTGTCATTTCTGCAAAAGCTCCAGAGCACGCTGGGCAGTTGGTGGTCAGGATCTGGAGAAGGGGCCCGGCCATGGGGGACAATGCTGGGTGGGTGGATCCCAGCAGGATTGAGCTCAGGGACCCAGCCTCCATCGGCACCCCTCCTGTCTCCCCCACCAAGAGCTTCCTGTAATCACCTCCACATGAATGACTGCCACCACACTGCCTCGGCGTCTGCCTTGGGAAGGACCCAAACTAAGACACAAACACTAACAGCCTGGGTCCAGGTGGGGTCCAGGTGGGGTCCAGGGGGTCTAGGTGGGGTCCAGGGAGGCCAGGGTCCAGGTGGGGTCCAGGGGGTCCAGGTGGGATCCAGGGGGGGCCACGTGTGTGGCTCTGTCGAGCAGGCAGGTGGCGTGGGTGGGAAAGCCGCATGGAACAGATCCGAGACAGCACAGCAAGCTTGGGACAGCTTCTCAGCTGAATCTTTTACACACAAGTCAGTGGTTTTTCAAAAGCCCATAGAGCAGGGTGTTTTATCCTTGGCACCACTGATATTTTGGGTCAGATAATTCTTCCTTCCGGGGGCTGTCGTGTGCACTGTTGGGCAGGGCAGTGTCCTGGCCTCTGTCCCCGACGCTCTCCCTGAGATGCGGGCAGCACCCTGTCTTCCCAGCTGTGATGACCAGCATGTCTCCAGACATTCCCAAATGTCCCCTGGGGGACCAAGTCCCATCCGGTTGAGAAGCACTGATGTAGATCTTCTGAAGGAGTTTGGAAATAGCATCAAAATTCCAGAACACACCCAGAAGTATACTGCCACTGGTGTGACCGTGTGTGCGGGGCTGGCCCAGAGGCCCCCTCGCCGACCTGGGTGCCCTGCACAGGAACGGGTCCCAGCTCCTTGGTTGCAAGCTGACCCCACAGATGCAAGGCTGCAAGTTTATGTGGGGGTCCCTTCGAAGGGCCGAGTGTGAGAGAGCAGAGCTGAACCTGCCTGAGTCCCCCCTCCACCGTGGCTGTTTCGGAAGCCGCAGGCTTGCCCCTTCTCAGCTGCAGGCCGTGGGCAGCCTCCAGCCCACACCAGTGGGTTTTCCACGTGGGCTGGGCCAGGCCCCAGGGAGGATGAGCGTGTGTGGCCCCGCTGGGGTCTGGGCTGCCTCCCAGGACAGCTCAGAGAGGGCTCAGAAAGGAAACACGCGGGGGGAGTTTCCTGTTCTCCCCGCAAGCAGGCACAGAGCCCAGACCCAGCTCCCGGGACCCCAGGGGACAGTTACATGTGTCTGCATAGACAAGGACACTCCCTGTTCAGCAGGCTTCTCCCAGATGGTATCCCGGTGTTCACGGGGGGCTCGATACAGACACTGAAATGTGAATGCATGGAGGACACTGTCCCTTCCTGGATCTGTCAGATTCAGTATGGAGGACAGGCGAGCGCATCACAGAGGAGAAACCATCCACGCTCACTGTCCCGTGGACGGATATCACTTCAGACCCCTGGATGCTGCCTCGGGACTTGAGCACCCCCCCCCCCCCCGCCGTCCCTAAGACGGTCTTGTTCCTGGAGTGGCAGTGAATGTGTCGGCCGAATGGGTGGAGGCAGCCCGGTCTGGAGCCGCGGGGGAGGTGGTGAGGATGCCTGGGTCCCAACCCTCCACGTGCCGAACGCCGAGTACAAGTCCCCGTGGTCCTAGGAAGCCACTTCTCATATTTAAGCAAATGTCTGCAGCTTGTCTGTGGACAGTGTTCTGAGAAGCAGGAGCATCTCAGATTTTTCTGTGGGGTCAGAGAATGGCTGTTTAGTTGTGGGGTTTCATCCTCAGGCTGGAGGGCAGGCAAGCAAGGCTGAAGGGGTGCCCAGGATCGCTGTGGCATGTGAGAGCATGCCCTCCCGGAGACGGACTGAGCACAGAGGCCCCTCCGACCTGCCACCCGCCCACCGTGGCAGCCGCGGGGAAAGCCGGACCCAGCCCGGAGGAGGCAGGAAGGTGGTGGTGAGAGAGAGGAGAATCACCATTGCTCCTCAGCATCCTGCTGATCGCACCTTTGGGAACAGTTTTCCGGGGCTGCTGGATTGTCCTAGGGGAAGGACCACCTTCTAACCAGATCTCTTGCCCCGACTGCAGAAGCTGGGTGGGTGTGGCGGGGGACGGTCAGGGCATGGGCATGGCTCGCCCTCACCTGCTCCTTCTGTGAACGCCTGGCACTCCTCCTTTCTTGGGTGGCTCTCTTTTGGATGCTAGGTTAAGTTGACAATTAATTGGTCCCTTCAGTGAGCATACACAGTGGTTCACCCAGCCCTCCGTCCAGGAACACCACGGACCCTCAGAAATCTCTCCCAAAAGACAAGGAGTTCTCAAGGTGTGGCCCCAGGACCGTCAGCATCGGCATCACCAGAGAAATGCAGATTCCTGGGCCCCACCCCAGGCCCTCTGGGTCAGGAGCTCTGAGGATTTTGAGAAGTCCTCAGGGGTTCTGATGCCCGAGAACTGGTGCAGTGGAGACTGGATATCTAAAAATGCCTTCACAGCAGATGTTTGCTCTGGCCACGTGGACACAAAAATCAATCGCCACAGCAGAGCTACTGGGGGGGGCACAGTGCTCCGCTGAGCCACTCGGAGAAGAAGCTGGTGTGGTTGCCCAGCGGGGTTGGATGCATGTGCGTCTGCTCAGGGACACACGCTCGCACACGCACACACACGTGGGTCACGGGATGTAAGAATGTCCACCTAAGCGCTCCCTGAGCTGAAAGGATCATCATGCTGAGGCTTTGATTTGCACCATCTCCTAAACACATGTTGCTACACATTGACCAGAGTGCGTCCCAAGCCACACTGAGTTACTCCAAGCCCAGAGAACACCACTGGGAACCCAGGCCAGGTCTGGGAAGGCAAAGCCCACAGAGTTTTGCCGGTTTCTGCTTGGACCCTCCTAAGTGGCGGAGGGTGAGCTGAGCAAGGATCCCTTAGTTTGTGAGACATTAACCCTCATAGTTCCCGCCGATGCACCGCGTGTGGGCCATCCCCGCCCAGGGCACCCGTCTGTCTTCTCCAGGTCTCACCTCCCAAAAAGTACTTCTGTCTGACATACGCCCATCTCAAGAGTTCAAATTCAGTGTTGGACCTTTAGAGGGCCGTGATTTCTGCCATGGTCCGTTCTTTCCACCAGAGTTGTTCTCTCGTTCTTGGAAACGATGGGGATAAAAGCCACAGTGATCCAAGAGCTCCGCGTTGGAATTCTTCCCGACTCGAACGGGGCCTGTTGAGGGGGCAGGCTTTCTCGCGGGCAAATGATGGGGGAGCATGGGTCTCCTGGAGCTCTACATTCACGAAGCTTTGGACCGACTTAAACTGATAACGGCACTGAGCATGCGTGGGTGGCATTTTAGAAAGTTGTTGCCTCTGAGTTGTGTTTGTTCAAGAATGTTTCGCACACGTGTTATTGTGAAATGCACAAATCATGGAACAGCATAAACCAGCTCCCGAGGGTCCCGTTGGTGGTGGCTGTGCAGAGAGTGGCAAGGGCAAAAGGGAGCCAGCCCGGCCCCAGGCGTTGGGAGCGTGCGGGGCCCTGAGAACTCTGGCGGGGTGGGGGTGGGGCAGGAGCCTCTCAGGGGAAGGTGGCTCTTGAGCAAAGTCAGAGGGAATGGGGCTCTGCTGGGCAGGGGAGGAGAAGCACCAGCTCCTGAAATTGGCTGGGGGGATGTCGCCGGCAATTTCAGGACAGGCACACGGAAGCCACGTCCGGACAAGTGCTTTGTTCTCCTGGCTTTCCCCAGCGTCTCCAGGAACCCCTGGCCTGGCAGGTGGACCTCACAGCCGTAGGGAGGAGTGGAGTTGAAAGTGAGCCCCGGGGCTGCAGTGGATGTGGAAATGGGCCCCGGGTGCCGATGCCGACGATGCTGGGAAGGGTCTCAGCTTCTGGCTGAGCACTCGGCCGGTGGCTGGATGTGCCTCTTCAGAATGGGCAAGCCAGTTAACGGGAACGTTTCCAGCGTTTATCGGCCTCTACTGGACAGGTACTCATGTGGACAAGTCACTTCACACTCGAGTCTGCATGTTGCAAAGACAGATTAGGTGACTCCTAAAAGAAATGTGAGCTTGGTGGGCAGATGGCTTCAGTTTTGAGAGTATTTATAAGGTGTGGTGGCTTTTTGGATGGAGGGTGTAAGATAAGCCTGTTCAGAGCAAGCACCTGAGCCCGAGCACACCGACGTGGACAGTGCTGGAATGTTGGCCAGGGGTGTTTGCAGTAAGAAAGTCGGACCTCAGTTTCTCTTGGGGAATTCATATATAGATGTTTGCTTTCTTTCCGTTGTTGGACTATTAGAAGCCACACAGCAGGGAGTGTCTTCGTAGGCACCTGATTTTTTTTCCCTAGGATACATTTCCAAGTGGAAATGGGATTGCTGAGTCAGATGGTGGGGGCGCGTTCTTCGCGACTACATGGGCTACTGGCCTTTCATTTCGGTGAGTCCCCGAGCTGGTGCCAGAAACGCCACTTCTAACCATATATCCCATTCAAACGGCTCTCTGGTGACTGTTACAACCCTTCTAAGGAAAAAATGCATCCAATGGCCACCAGCCCAGCAGGACGTGGGACACACGGTGTGCTTCCTCAGCAAGAGGGAGACCCCGAGCTGGGAAGGGAACCAGCACTTTGGGTGTCCCGTATGTACCAGGTTATATGGCTATTTCCTCAATAAGGCTCTCACCCTCCAGCCTCTGATGGTCCACCCTCTTGTTTTAGAAATGTTTTAATGTTTCATTTGGATAAAATGTTATATTTACACAGGAGTCATAGAAACAGTGCAGAGAGCTCTCCTCTTCACCCCTTGTCCCTGATGTTGCAATCTTATGTAACCGTAACCACGTAACCACGGGACACATTATTCACTGCAGTCCAGAATATTCAGACGCCACCCATCTTTCCGCTGATGCCCTCCTTCTGCCCCAGAATCCCATCCAGGGTTCCCCATGGCATCTGCTGTGACTTACTCCCCTGGGGTCGTGTTTTCGTGACCACCCTATTCTGCTGAATGTCCCTCCGATGCCTTCTCGTAGTTCGTTACACCAGGCTTATGGACTGGGGGGAGAAAACTCACAGGTGCATCCTCATGGCCTCACACTGGGGGCCGTGTGTGACCCGACAGCCCCTGGTGCTGGTCCCCCGGATCTCCAGGTCTAGGTGGGGTCTCTGTGAAGTGTCTGTTTTCTCTCCCATGAGTTAGAAGCCGGCTCACACTAAAGGGAGAAGTGGGACCCACCTCCTGGAGGCAGATCAAAGAATCTGCACATATGTTAAAACCACTGTGGTCCTTAATAAACATTTTGCGGTGGGGACTTTGAGGCTGAGCCAGGGCCCGCTGATTCAGCATCGGCCGTGGCCCTTGCCAACAGCAGTTCCGACTGTGGTTCTCATGGTGGTTTCCTCTCCCCTCAGTCCTGATACGTGTATCGTTTGTAACTCTTGACAGAAGATTTGTCCCATTTTCCCATTTATTGATCTTCCAATCATTTAGTTGTGCCAGCACGCACTCACGGATATTGAGTTTCTTCTCTGGGTTACAATCTGATCTTCTCCTTATTTATTTTGTTGCTCAACTCACTCCAGTGTTGGCCTCTGGGATTTTCCAGGTCGGCCCCTGGGGCATCAGAACGCCCCACCTCATTGTCTTCTCATTCTTTCCTGACACCTTTCTCAGTTTCTGGCGCAACAAAATGTCCCAGGCTCATCGTGTGTCTTCTGCCCCTGCTGGGATCTGCCATGTCTCCTGGGGCTTCTGGCGCCTTTGCTTGGAAGTCGTATTTAGGAACAAAGGGGCCTGGGTCCGCCTGCTGACTCTGGTGGTGGACGGCGCTGGCTACCCTGTGTGTGCTCATGCGTCTCCGTGGTCCCCCTCGTATGACGGCAGACGTGGCTTCCCACCAGCGTCTTCAGTTTTATTCCATCATCAGCCTGTTGATTCTGTGGTTGGATTTAGGATAGGGAACTAAAAATGTAGTTTGGGGGGTTCATACTAATGATGCTTCTCACAAATCTTCTTTGTTGCATACTTGATTTTCTAGTCAAGAAAAGACTAATCCACACCCAAAAGCTCGTGTGTGTGCTGATAAGCAGAGGGTTTGAGCTCCAGAACTCCAACTCGGGTTTGCTTTGTTTCCCCTGAGGTCTGGCTCTGCAATTCTGTGCTCCCAGGCTTCGGGAGAACCGGGAGGTCTGGAATCTCCTGCCCCCCACCCTCTCCCCCAGCCGACAGCGAATGTCCGTTTGTCCCCTGCATGGCCGATCTTCCAGATGTTTTGATGACCTGTAGCTTGGTCTCGGTAATAGAAACAAATTCCATTTTTGTGATTGTTGTTTTAATATTCATGTTCCTAGCCTCCTACACAGTGAAATTTTTTGAAAATGTCTTTAAGTGGATCTCCCTCTCTTGTCTTCCATGTTACCCTAGCTTATCATTTTCAGAAGGAAACTGTTGGGGCTTCCTAAGTTGAAGGTGCAGCTGATTTGCATGCAAAAGTTTTTTGGGGGAGAAATCCATGGCTAATCTCTGCCAGCAGAATTATTCTAGCTGAGTTAGTGTAGTGGGGGGACAGCTGGAAACATATAAACCACCCCTGTGCAAAGAGCCCCCAAGTCTGCTGGAATACTTGCAGCTGTAGATGACAGAGGCCCCGAATCAGAATCCTGAAACAATAGGAGTGGGGTTCAGGTAAGGGTTGATCCAGAAGCTATGCGATGGCCCCAAGAACCCTGAATATAAGATGTCATGTGGGGTTCCTTTCAAATCTTATTCTTAATAATATTTTTGGAAGGTATAAGTTCCTAGAATTAAAATGATTAGAAAAAGAGATTGATGGTTTTCACCTTGTTTCTTTGTAAATATCTGGACTTTGACAAATGCCACATTAAACACAATCCTCCCACCAGCCAAGGATACCCCTGCCAGCATCTTGGATTGCTCCAGTATCTGTGAGCACCAGTGCTCGAAGCAGATTGACCATCCTGTGACGACCTCACCCACCCCACTTGGCACCCAGGCCACAGGGCCATCTTGTCATGGCTTAAAGCCACTTCTGACTCGGAGCAGATCCCCAGCCCTCTGCTTCCTCCCTCTGTGAGGGGCTCTCTGACTTTGAAGAGTTTCCTCCTCCCTTGATGCCCTGCCCATGGCTTCATGGCCTTCTCTCCACAAACCAGATCTCATACAGCTTGATTTGACCTCTTCTCTACCCCTCCAGATTCTTGTCTTCTTGTCTGGCTGCCACAGCTGCTGCGCCTTGAATCCTTCCAGCCACCCGCCTTCTCTCTAACTAAGCCTTCATCCCACAGATGGACGTGACCAGGGCTTTAGGGCTCCTCACCCCAGCCGGGCTCGCAGAGCCCATGGGCTATATGTTCCGTCCCTGTGTTGGTCCCGGCATCACCCCTCCTGTGTATACAATCCCACCCCAAAGGGTAGGCACTCGGAGGAACAACAGAATTGCTTAGCTAGGTTTATTGCCAAGAAATCCCCTGTTAAATGACCCTGTAAAAATCTTAGTTGTTTTGTATAAACAAAATGTTTTCACATCATTCTTCCACAAAATATCATAACATTTCTGCAGGACAAGAAAAGCTATTCTCCAAGGATTTACTGAGAACACCCCCTCACACCCGCCAGCAAGTAAATAAAAACCGAAATGACACATCTTCTTGGTGGAGAAAAACTCTCGGGGCAAAGCATTGCCTAAGATTGTAATTTGCTAACTGCCGTGATGCCCGACTTCCCTGGGAAAGGACGAAAGAGTGAACTGAGGACCTGATTTAAGGTATCAGCAGTTTTGCCCACTTCTTCAAGAACTGCATTTACTACCTTGAAATTTATGTGGGCCAATCCTTGCTTTGTGATGAATTGCTTGTATGACCCAACTACACACAGTATCATTTTGTTTATTTTTGAACTTCGGAAAAGGATGCCATCTTATATCTATATATATATATATATATAGTGTCCCCTGGGACTTGCTTCCTGCAATGCAACTCTGTACTGATGCCCATGCTCTTGTGCATCACATATGCTCAGTCATTTGGAATAGACCACAGAGAAATTCTTCCACAGATGGACTTTTTCATGGTCTCAGAGTGTTAGCTAGCACTGACATCTTTGTGCAGATGCTCTGGGGCACATGTAGGACTTTCCCACAGATACACACTGAAAAACAGAGTTACTGAGTCATATGTGTGTGGTTATCCAACTTTGAGACATAACGGTCAGTTCACCTCCAAAGCGGTCCTCTGATTTGCAGTCCCCAAGACTGTTTCTGAAGCCCTGTCCATCCGCAGCCTTCCCCACTGCTGGTGTTCCCAGATTCCTTATTTTTTGGCCAATCAAATATGGGTAGTTTAGTATCACATTTTGGTCTTAATTTGCACTTTGTAAGTAACAGCCCCCAAATCTCTGACGCCAACTAGGTGTCCAACAATTCAGTTCAATTCGATCCTGATGTTGTCGACCAAGAGTTAGCACAGATCCCACAGTTAGGGGCTCAGCCCTGAAACGCTGCCCCCACTTCTGACACCAGCTGCAAGTGGGGTGCCCAGGACACCCACACTTTTGCCTGGCCAACTACAAATGTGGGGGCTCCCACAAAACCCTTAGTTCTGATCATCGTCTTAATGTATTATTGTATGGGGATAAATACACTTGTGTTAATTTCCTAGGGCTGCCGTAACAAGTATCACAAACCAGGTACGTGAAGCAACAAAAATTTGGTCTGTTCAGTTTTGGAGGGCAGAGTCCTCGAATCGAGGTGTCGGCAGGGCCATGCTCCCTCTGCAGATGCTAGAGAGGATGCTCCCTTGCCTCCTTGAGCTTCCGGCGGGGTAGCCCACAATCCCGGGTGTTCCTGAGCTCAGAGTGCATCACTGTAGTGTCTGCCTCCGTCTTTGCATGGCCTGTGAACCCCCATATGGCTGTGCCCACATTGCCTTCTCTTATAAGGACACCACTTATGGGATTTAGGACCACCCTAGTCCAGTATGACCTCATTGTAACCTAATGACATCTGCAAAGACCCTGTTTCCAAATAAGATCACATTCGGAGGTGCCAGGTGGACAGGAATTTGGGAGGACACAATTCAACCCAATACATGCCTCCCTCACAGACTTGTTGCAAGCAGTAAGCCAGATGCTGTTTCTACATCACTTAGCACTGTGCATTGTGGGCACACAGTAGGCCCTCAGAAAGTGTGTGTGCAGCACATAGGAAGATCCCATGTCCTGTCTGTGTGTTTGTATGTTCACACTACGGGTAAATGAAATCTATGGGGAGCCACCACGTATTACATGGTGCAATTCGGATTGTGTAGCATAATGCCTGTCTTGCCTGTTAGAATAACGTGTATTTTTTCTTTCTGCCATTAAAAGATAGCATAAAACATCAGAAACACCATTTTCTTTTTTTTTTTTTAAAGATTTTATTTATTTATTTGTGTGAGAGAGAATGAGAGAGAGCACATGAGAGGGGGGAGGGTCAGAGGGAGAAGCAGACTCCCCGCCGAGCAGGGAGCCCGATGCGGGACTCGATCCAGGGACTCCAGGATCATGACCTGAGCCGAAGGCAGTCGCTCAACCAACTGAGCCACCCAGGCGCCCAGAAACACCATTTTCAATGGCTGTCTTCCACCATATCGTGATCGTTGACTTGTCACATGCCCCTCCCACCTGACAGCAAAGGGGTTCCAGCATTCCTGCAATGCTCCTCCTCCGTGAAGTCCACGCAGCACCCCCATGGAGGCCCTTTTCTGCCCTCGGCTCTCCCAAGAAGGGCAGTAGCAACCACGTGCTTCTGAGTCTTGTCTGGGCTTCTGATTCTGTTTGGAATCAGGGCCACATGTTCTGTGATATCTGCTTCCCCTGAAGGTCTAGATTCACACCAGCTCTTCGGAGCACGTTAACAATTCCCCCGTATGGCTGACGCTGCAGTTCCTGACCTTGCTGGTCGGCCTGGGACAGTTCTTTCTCGGTGGTTGGATTACTGGAAGAAGTCGGTCTTACTTCTAGAGATGGGAGCCTTTTCCTAATATGAGACACAGGACTGTAGTGAATCCAGTTGTACTTAAGTACAATTTACCCATTGTCCCTAACAGGATGATTATTTGCTAAGAATTTTTTTTAATTAAATTGAGCTATTACCTAGTCTCTGTGAAAGTCACATCTGCATTTAATGTCTCAGGTTAGCAGTTACATCACCCTGAATATTTTCCAGGATGTTCGGGGATAAGCTGGGGATAAGGTGCTCTGAACTGAGATGCTTCAGGTCAGAAATGGGGCCGTGGACTCTCTTGTGCTGTGGGCAGAAGTAGAGGGAGCCCCGTTGCTCCCCAGGGCCCATGCTGCACCTGCATTCCATCCCAGTGCCCTCGAGCTGGCATGGAGGGCAAGGCGGAGGCCTCTGCGGTGCATGCCCTTGGCCGCCCTGCTCCTGGATGGTGGCCCAGATGGGAGAAGTCTTTTGGAGAGGCATTCTTCCTACACCTTTCTACAGCTGCTTTTCCATTCTCAATAGACTGGCTCTCAGAACCCAAGTCACCCTTGTACGAGTTTCTGATGCCATGTAACAGATGGCCGCCATGTTTGGTAGCTTTTTAAAACAACTTAAGAGGACTTCCAAATGACCAATAAGGAGCTCTGTGGACTCTTTCTCCAACA
Source organism: Mirounga leonina (assembly GCF_011800145.1). Taxonomy (NCBI): domain Eukaryota; kingdom Metazoa; phylum Chordata; class Mammalia; order Carnivora; family Phocidae; genus Mirounga; species Mirounga leonina. The sequence continues at coordinate 19,002,772 of NW_023270615.1, forward strand.
AAACCACAATTTCAACTTCAATAACAAACCAACGATCTTGTAAAGTCTCTGAAAATCATCCTAAAGCCATCCAGCAAGTCATGGAACATTTATTTAAGAAAATCGACTAAATCTCATAAAGGATTTGTCTCACTCATGCAAAGTTGATTTAATCACCCAAAAATTAGTGTAATGCAATATATAATGGAATAAAGACAAAAAAAGATCTTATCAATAGTTGCAGAAAAATTACTTGAAAAAAATCCAAGACTGTAATGCAATATATAATGGAATAAAGACAAAAAAAGATCTTATCAATAGTTGCAGAAAAATTACTTGAAAAAAATCCAAGACTCTTTCATAATAAAACCACTCAACAAACAAGAAGTAGAAGGGAACTTCCTAAATCTGATAAAAAGACATTTATGAAAAACTCGCAGCTAACATAACCTTAATGCTGAGAAACTAAAGGCTTTCTTTCTAAAATCAGGAACAAGATGAGCATATCTGTTCTTGCTACTTCTGTTTAACCTTGTACTGGAAGTCCTAGCCAAGACAATGAAAACCAAGAAAATAAAAGAAAAAGAAAAGAATACATCCAGATTGGAGAAGAGATAAAACTAATATTCACAGATGGCATGACACCGTATATACCAAATCTTAAGGAATCTACCATAAAAATCTACCATTAGAATTAATAAAGGAGTTCAGTGAGGTATTAGAACAAAAGATCAATATACAAAGGAAATTGTGTATCTATATACTGGCAATGGACATTGTGAAAAAGAAATGAAATTAAACTTCAATTTTCAATAGTATCAAAAAATAAGATGCTTAGGAACAAAGTAAGCACAAAACTTTTACACTAGAAACTATAAAACCTTGTTGAAGGCAATTAAAGTAGATCTAAATGCACGGAAAGACATTCCATATCGCGGTTGACAAGAGTTAATACTGTTGAGATCACCAGACTCCCCCCAAATCATCTACAAATTCAATGTGATCCTTATCAAAATCCCAACTGGCATTTTTTTAAGCAGACATTGACAAGCTGATTTTATAATTTATATAGAAATGCAAGAGATGCAGAATAGCCAGAACAACCTTGAAAATGAAGAACAAAGGTGGAGGGCTCATACAGCCCAATGTCAAAACTTAAAACAAAGCTACAGTAATCAAGGTATAATGATAGACATATAGATCAATGGAACAGAATTCAGAGATGAGAAGTAAGTATTTACACTTATGGGCAATTCCTTTTCGACAAGGGTGCCAAGACAATTCAAGAGGGGAGAGAGTAGACTTTTCAACAAACGGTGGTGGGACAACTGGACATCTATATGCTGCAGACTAGCGTTGGTCCCATACCTCACACCATACAAAAATGAACTCAAGATGAATCATCAACCTAAATGTAAGAGATAAGTCTGTAAAACTCTTAGAAGAAAATACAGGAGTAACTTTTCACGACATTAGCCTAGGCAATGGCTTCTTAGATAACGACACCAAAGGCAGAGGGGACAAAAGAAAAAAAGAGGTAAGTTAGACTTCATTAAAATTAAAAACTTTGTGCCACCAAACGTACATCAAAGAGATGAAAAGACAACCCGTGGAATGGGAGAAATAGTTATCTAAAATCACATATCTGACCGGGGACTTGTATCTAGGATATATAAAGAAGTCTTACAACATTGAAACGATATAGGGCACGTGAACAAAAACAGTCCCTAAAGACCTCGTACTATATGATTCCATGTATATGAAGTGTCCAGGATAGACAAATATAGAGAAATAGAAACTAGATCAATGGTTACTTAGGACTAGGCAGGAGTGGGGGGGATATGGAGTGATAGCTAATGGGTCTGGGGGTTCTTCCAGGAGGGATCAAAATGTTCTAGAATGTTCTAGGATGATTGCATAACCCTGTGAATATGCTAAAATGCAGTGAATTATAATTGACTGATAATTGTAGGTATGTGAAATATACTACAACGCAGTTGTTTTTAAAACAAAAAATGCACCATTCATTATCCCCCAGCATTGATGAGTCAGGAGTCCTGGCTCAGCTGGACTGAGTTCCAAGCTCAGGATCTCACGGGGCTATGAGCAAGGTCCCCATCAGGCTGTGTGTTCCTCTGAAGCTCAGGGCCCCCTGCCACGCTCCCGTGGTTGTGGGCAGAAGTTGGCTCCTCGTGGCTGGGGCCTGCATGTCTCTCAGGCAGGACGACGTAGCCTTGTTGGCTCCCTGTGACCTCCTCAGGTCAGGCACGGTCCATCCCCTGTGCTGGGCTCTCCTGGGGGGAAGCAGGCCCAGGTGCACCCACACCCCGGCAGGGGATGGCACCGTGCCCCCCCGGAGCTGCAGGTCCCCGAATTCCCCCACTCACGCATGTCCAGGGCCCCCCTACTGGGGTCTCCACAGAGACATTGTTTTTCCCAATGGAGCCACCTAGTCTTAAACCAAATTTTCTGCCAGAAACGTCTTAAAGGGGCCAATTTCTCTTTCTCTCTTCCCTGTCCACTGCCTTCCCTTACTAGGCTCTCCCTTTCAGCATTTTCACCCCTTGGGATGAGGCAGACTCCTGACAGGCCTCCCTAAAGTCCAGCTAAGACCAGTGCGTTTACAGTTTCCACGGTTGTGGGGGAATAACATGCCCCCAAAGCATTGCCCATTGTCGCTGCCATAAAACCTCCCTTGCCTCTTAGAGGCTTCTCGTAATTAATTAGGGAAAGTTTTTATGTGAGGGTTTTCATGTTTATGGAGACATGAAATGACTGTGTGAGTTTCGGGAGAACCACAGAAAGCCTTCATTCTGTGCCCTGTCTCACATCAAAAGCCACAGGCAATGTGTACGGCTCGTCCCCCCCGTCCCCCCACCCCACAGCCCATCGCTACGCTCCGCACACCTGTCCTCTGCACACAGCCCTGCACACTGTCCTCTGCATGCCCCCCAGCACACACTTGCACACAGCTGTCCTCTGCACACCTCATAATCACCCTCTACTCTTTTCCTCCCGAAACATACCCCCGATTCAGCCACACTCTCAATCAGCAGTTTTTATTTCTCTCGTTGGCCCAGTGACGTTTCTTTCTGAGAATGAGCTCATGTGATTCACCACCTTAGGGGTCCACAGATGGCACGGCTCCAACCTCTGCACATGAGATCGGTGTCGGGCGGGAACCGAACAGAAGGCACTCTTGTCCCAGTGCCCCCTGCTCGACAGGAGAAAGACCCAGGGCCAGCTGAGGTGGCTCCCCTGGAGGATGGGCGCGGGTGGTTTCTCATCTGCACAGGACTCAGCTCACCATCGGCACCGTCCACAGCCGGGCTCTTTCCTCTCAGAGAGGGAAGCCTCCGGGCAAGCTTGGAACTGCTGTCAGATGTCCCCAGGAAGGAGGCATCTGGGCGCAGACGGGGTGGACACTGCTGGTGAGTGTTTGCTGAGGGAGAGACTCCTCCTCGTCACCAACGCCGTTCACCTGCCTCCAGCCGGGAAGAGAGCTGAGCTGCCGGGGTCCGAGGCGGGCACGCGTGGGGAGTAGACCGTGTTCCCACAGCGGGTTATGGAAGGTGGGATTTGCTAAATAACAGTCTCATCTTCACAGAAAGCATGGAATAGAGCTGGAGCCAATTGGCTGGCCTACCTCTCCCCAACCGGAGAACGAGGCTGCTGGGTGGGGATGGGCTGGGGGATGCTTACAGTCTCAGAATGAATCCCTGACCTGAGTCCCCAAAGCCAGCGTCCTTTGTCCTTCTCCACGTTGTCCAGGGAGAGACTGTCCCCCGCAGAATGCACAGCTCAACTGTCCAGTCAAGTCCTACTGAGAACATCACTAAAGCATGTTTTGCCAAAGGGAACTTGATTTTATTTATCTTAAGTTTAAGACATTTGTTAACCGAGATGCTCTTGACTTTGACATGAATTGGCTTAAACTTGGAATAAAAATTAAAATCTAGGTTGATCGAGCCTGAACGTGGTTTTCTCCACTGTTTGAAGGTGGGGTGTTGATGCCGTGGTCAGGAAGGTGCTTCTCTGAGCACCAGCAGAGAAGCTCCACTCTTGGGGGGTGGGCATGGGACTGCTGGGCTTGGGGTCCATGAGGCACGTATTGGCTCCATGCCTTTGGGGAATGAACCATGGACCTTTGGGGTCTCACTTCCCCCAAGAATGAGATGACTTGTGTGAATGTTCTTTGTAAACTCAAATACTCGGGGGCTCTCACACTCAAAAATATGTGGGGTGCCCCCCAAATAGTCCATCAGCCACAGAAAAGGTCCACAAGGGCAGCTGGCTGGGGTTTGTCAGAGGACAGGAAAAGGCATCACCTGGGGAGGGTTTGTCAGAACTGCAAGCCTGCTGCACCACACGGTTGTGACTCAGCCACGAGGCCCCAGGAGACACCGAGCCATCCGACCCTCTCATCTGACCATCGACACGGGGTCGCCTGGCTTCCCAGGCCTCTGGTGGCGGCTGGTCCGCGGCTGAGCTGGCTGGAGCCTGATGCAGCCCTGTGGCCACCCTTTCTAGTTCTTACTCTCTGAACCAAAGGGAAGCCGGCGCACCCACTAAGTCACCGACATCAGGCTTTTAAGGTCGTTTCCAGGTATCAATGAGAGACACACCTCTAGGATTGGTGCCAAGCCAGCATGGGAGCTCCACAGGAGACGGGGTGAGTGCCAGCCCCGAGCACAGGCTCCTGTCCCCCGTCAGCCCCGCAGCAACTCCTGGCCTGTCCCGGGCAAGCAGCTTGACTGCTCAGAAGGCATATGGCACACCTGCTCCCGGCCTTTCTGATAGTCGTGTTTATGTGGTGAATCAGTCCCGTGGCTTCTGGCCGTGGCTGGCTTTCCGTGCAGCACAGCTGCTGAGCCGACGTGAGTGGCCCCACGGACACCAGCCCACTGAGGTCCCACGGGCACGCCGGTCCCAGAAGCCTCACAGACGTGGGAGCTGGTCTCTCAGACACGGACCACGTCGGGGCCCCGGCGGGGGTGAGCCTACCCTTCACAGGCTGCGGCGACGTATTGGCCTGGGCCACTGCCACGTGGCTCCCCGCCCGATCGTCCCACGTATGATACCACTCCTGTCCGGCACCACGAGCGCCGGGAGGCCACGGCGCTGAGTGAGCAGCCTGGGGCCAGCACCCCCCATCCCCCCAGCGCTAAACCAGCATGCACGTGGTTAAGCCGCGGGCCCAGCAAACGGAGCGGGAAGAAAACCGCACGCGGGGAGCACAGCCTGGCCTTTTGTTCGTGATGAATGGAAAATGTCCCGTTTCGGAGATCCAGGATTATGCTGACATTCCTGAAGATGAAGAAGTCAGTTCTCTGCAACAATCAGGGGGAGAAAAATGTCCGAGGGCAAGGGACAGGGAGCATGCCCGCTCGAGGCTCCGAGTTAGGGATGCAGAGGGAAGCCGGCAGAATCTCGCAGATGGCGTGTCCTCTGCCGTGCCCCCACGCGAGGCACGGGCCCGCGGTGAGCGGGCACACACCGGCAGTCAGGGCGGACGAGCGGACGCAGACCCGCGCCAGCCCCCCGACTGGCAGCGCCGGCCCCCAGGGCGCCGTGCGGTGTGGACAGTGTCTCCCGGGGCTGCACGCCTGCTCACGTCTGGGAGTGGACACCACGCCACCGCGCACCTGTGTCTCCAGCCCAGTGAGGCGGACACGTGGAACGCCAAAAAGAAAAAGAAAAAACGCGTCCTGCTCTGAACTCTCATAACCAGCGTGTGGTCAGAAGAAGCAAACATAAGATGCGCGAGCATGAGGATGAGCAAGGGTCCAAGATTAGAGCACTACCAACATGCAGTAAGTCCACACGGAACAAAGGAGAATCAGAGGAAATAACTACGGCAACGGAATGCACCAAGAGACAAGGAGGTCCTGTCAGCAGAGCTTAAGAATAAAGAAAAAAATTGGCTCTTTTTCTACATCTTCATTCGGCTGGAAAGTTTATGGGCAAGAGCTCTGCTGACAGGACGCAAACAGGCCCTTTGCTTTCTCGGGAGCTAGGAACCCACAGGACCCTTGCCCGTGAACTTCCCAGCCTGTGACACTCTGCAGGTAAACCTCAGAGATCAGAGTTTGCCACAGACAAGGTCCTGTCCAGCCTCCCACTCCAGTGAGCACTGTGGTTCCTTTGTTCTGCCCTAGCCGTGGAGAAAGAAGGGGTCTGGCCGTGCAGGGTCCCAGAGGAGCTGCTGGGGGCGCTCCAGAGGTTTCCAGCACTTGGGCCATGCACTATCTCTGGGCTGCCCCGACCAAACCTCTTTTCTGCATGTTTATGGACTGAATTGTGTCTGTCCCCCCACCCCAAAATTCATATCCTGAAGTCATAACCTCCAGCACTTGAGAACGAGCCATTATTTGGAGACAGGGTCTTTGCAGAAGCCATCAAGTTAAGAAGAGGTCATCAGGGTGGGTCCTAATCCAATATGACTGGCATCCTTACAGAAAAGGGAAGTATGGACAGAGACACGCACACAGGGAGGATGAAGTGTGAGCATGAAGACAGCCAGCTGCAAGCCACGGGAGCGCCTGGACCAGAGCTTCCGTCCCAGCCTCAGAGGGACCCGGGACCGCCCGCCTCGAGAGCGGGGGGGGGGGGGGGGGACGATGGATTTCTGTTGTCTCAGCCTCTCCCCCAGCCTGGGTGCTTTGTTGCAGCACCTTGCAAACTCCTACTCTGGGCCTGGGTGGCGGGGGCAGATATGCTTTCCTGCGTCCCACCTCCCCTTCCTTCTGCCTGTGTGTTCATCACTTTTGGAAATGGCACTAAATCCCCTTGGCCACTAAATCGGACCTGCCTGTGTGGCCCCTCAAATCTCCTGGGGACGCTGTGACCACATCAGTTCTCATGAGGACATCCAGATGGGCGTGGATGATGTGGGGACACCTGCCCAGGGTCACTTAGGGGAATTCAACGCCTTGGCCTTTGTTACTCTAAGCAGGTGCACAGACCTGGGGGCTCTGTCCACGGGCAGGGCCGCTGGCCCCCCAGACGGGCTGCAGAGGGCTCTGCGCGGGGCCTCAGAGGCGCCGTCCGTGGTGCCCACGGGGACTCAGTGTCCATAGCGACCATCAACTATGAAACCAGTGAAACCAGTGAAGGGGACTCTTTCATGAAGCCACTGTATTTTACAGAATCTCTGGGGTCTTCAAGCTGCTCTGTTTTCGGTAAAACAGCGCCCTCAGAGTTTGCTTCTTACGAACCACCGATGTCATCACCATCATGCTGTGACTCAAGCAACGAAACACCGCGGCAGAGTGGGTCTTCAGCTGGTGTGGGGGCTCCAGGCGGAGCTGGTGAGAATTTGTTGGGAGTTTGTACATTTCCGTGAGGATTCCCCTTTTGCTGGTCATGGGAGTTCTAAATCTCCCACGTGTGTTTGTCTGCGTGTGTGCATGTCTGTGTGTGTGTGTGTGAAAGAAAGATGAAGGTAAACGACACTGTTACACACGCAGTTGGTTTGAACCGTTGCAAAGACATGCTTCTCTTGCTGCCGAGGGGGTCGGGTGCTGGGCTGTGCCGTCAGGAGCCTGGCTCCCAGACACCCTCTGGAGTCCTCCACTGGGTCCGTCCCCTACAGACGCCATCAGCCAGTTTCCCACCTGGGCCTTTGGTCTCTTCGAAGGCAGACGTGTGCAGATCTCTGGAGACGGCTTCCACACGAGAGAAGATGTTCAACTTCGAATCCACGTGGGACTCATTACGGGACATGCCACCCAGAGGAGGTGACCGGGGCCCCTGCAGCAGGGCTGGGTGTGCGGGCAGGGCCGCCCCGTGGGACCTCGGGCAGCAGCTGGGGGTGTCAGCCTGGCCTCTTCCTGCGCTGTGCCGGCCCGGGGCTGTGATTCTCCTGGCCAGTGAGGGAGGAGCGGCCCTCCACCCAGGGCGCCTTCTCTCCGAGCCGTCTGTCTAGCACTTTGTACGCTGAGGGGGTCTGCACGTGCGCCGGCCTTCCTCCCCACCCATGTGGGACTCGGGCTGACCCCAGCCCCTCACACCCTGCTTTCCTGGCCAGCGGCACTGGTCACACGCCCACCACGGGGGTCGCAGTTGGCCGAACACCTCCGATGAAGGCGTCAGACTTTTCAGAGCACATCCAACCTGGGACGGAGACCCAAACAGGCTCCAGGAAATCTGTGGGCTTTGGGCGGCGCGGACTCCGCGGGCTTCTGAGTCCCGGAGAACAGAGAGGTCGGAGCCGGTGAGGAGATGGTGCGGGGACAAACGCCCATGTCTGAGGGACTGATGGCCTCCGGAGATGGCTGGCTCCGTTCTGCACACACATTCCTTCAGTTGTGGAACCCGGCTGCAGCGGCCTCTATGAAGTCCCGAACTTCAGTCTCCTTCGGGCACTGGACATGTCGCTGCCGTTGGGTGCGACCACCAGCAGAAGCATTGTCCGTGCCTGGGGGCGTGTGGGCAGGACCACCCCAAGGCCAGCTCGCGGTCCTTCAGCGTCCCTGCCACCAGCAGCCCCGGGCCCTTCACTAGCACGGCAGCGAACATCCGCACGGGGCTGATGGCGGGAGAACCCATGCAGCTCCTCCAGCATCGTTAAAAATGTTCACAAACGTTTGTGGTAAAACACAGACAACATAAACTTTGTGACCTTAATGAGTTTCAAGTGCACGACTCACTGGCATTAAGCACATTCACATGGTAGTGCACGCTCACCACCGTCCAGCCGGAGAACGTTTTTATCTTCCCAAACTGAAACTGTCTGCACTAAACAACCCCGTATTGCCTGTCCCCAGCCCCCCGCACCACCATCCTGCTTTTTCTCCATGAATGGGACTCCTTGGGGGACGTCATATGAGACAGCCACACATTTGTCCTTCTGCGTCTGGCTGATCGTGTCCTCAGGTCCATGCACGCTGTGGCAGGTGTCCGGACGTCCTTCCTTTGTCCGGCTGAGTATAGTCCACTGTGCATATGGACCACATTTTATTTATCTATTTGTCCATCAGTAGACACTGGGGCTGCTCCCACCTCTTGGCTATTGTGAATAATGTTGCTATGAATGTGGGCACACAAATATCTCTTCAAGACTCTGCTTTTACTTTAGGGGGTATATACTCACTGTCCCTTCTTAACACCCCATTTCGTGCAAATGTTCTATCAGACGAGGGCAGGTGGGGGGGACGTCTCTGGCGACCCCGACTCAGGGGCCAATAGCGAACGAGCTGACGCCCCTCAGTGAGTCGGGGTCCCGGGAGTGCCTCTCAGCACTGGCCTATTTCTGGAGGAGCCGTTGTGTTCATGCGCAGCTTCAGGGTTCCCCTGAGCAGTGACATGATGGTTTGGGGATCCACAGGCACCGCCCCACTGAAATCCTGAGAAAGGAAGTGATGCTCTTCACTGCTGAGCCCCCCAGAGGGCAGGCCCGGGGCCGCACGGAGGCTGACGGCGTACAGAAGGAGCTGCCGTTTCCCGACCCCCCTGCATGTTTCGGGAGCAACTTGCACACGATTCATGCTTTGCTAGTGCGATAGCCTAAGGTATTGATCGAGAAAGAATAAAGATTGAAGTTGATGACTCGCGTGCCTCTCGAGAAGGTAGACAAAGAACAGCAAGTTTAAGTCGACCAAACTGGACGGAAGGGAATCCTGATGAGGGGCCAGGAAAATAGAAACACACATGGGACACAGAAAACCCACAGAACCGCCAGCCAGTTATGCAGAAAGATGGATAAAGTTGATACATCTTCAGAGAGCCTGGGGGCGAAAAGACGGGGAACAGCAGGGCAACCTGCAAACTAGAGAACGATGGCAAATACAGGCTTTGCCTATCAAAAGACAACATGAAGATTATAAAACAGCCATTTGCAGTTTATACAAATATTTGGCAAAGGGCTCTTATCCAGAATATGTAAAGAGCTCTTACGAATCAATAAGGAGGAATAGTAATGAGCAATGAACGACGAGTGTATGGAAGCTCACACACTCCTGGTGGGAGGATAGATACACACAGCCACTTGGGAACACTGTTCGTCAACACCTGGTGCAGCTGAATGCACACGTGTTGGACGACCCGGCCCCTCAGCCCCGGGAACGAGCCCCACAGAGGAACCTGCCCCCCCGCCAGCCCAGGGAGGAATGTCCGCACAAGCGGAGGTCTTTGGAGACAGAAGAACACCCCTGATGTGATGCCGAGTAGAAGAATCCAGACACAGGAGAGCACACACAGAGCAGTTGCGTTTCTAGCATTCCCAGCAAAGTGTGGGAAGAAAAGTCAGCACAGCGGGTATTTGGGGAGGGGTTGCTTGGGGGCATTTGGCACGCTGGCCAGGCTGTATTTAACGTCACCATGTTGGTGGCGCCACGGTGCTCACCCCGTGAGCATTTACTGGGCTCTAGGCTTGTTTGGGCTCGTGGTGTGGTAGATGGCGAGCATGCCCCTGGGGGATGTGTTCTCCCCCAGATTCTCACGGAGCACAGGACGGCTTCTTTGTGAACTCTACAGTCTGGCTTCTCTCTTCTTCCATTCAGTGCACGGCACAAGTTAGAAGAGAGAACTAACAGGCTGTTCCTGGCCCGACGGCCCCATCACCGCAGTGAAGGTGGGATCGATCCCACGGTTATCAGCCCAAGTAAATGCTTCCCACCCAGCACAGAAGCTGGCCATGAGTAACGGCCACAGCTCAATAAAAAGGAGCTGTTTTTATTGTGAAAGTGAATTCTAAGTCATACTTTATATTAAATACAAATGAACAGTACTTTCTTTTTGACTATTATTAAGAAACAGCTTGGGTGCCTGGGTGGCTCAGTTGGTTAAGCGACTGCCTTCGGCTCAGGTCATGATCCTGGAGTCCCAGGATCGAGTCCCGCATCGGGCTCCCTGCTCAGCGGGAGGCCTGCTTCTCCCTCTCCCGCTCCCCCCTCTTGTGTGCGCGCTCTCTCTCTCATTCTCTCTCTCAAATAAATAAATAAAATCTTTAAAAAAAAAAAAAAAGAAACAGCTTAGCAACAATTAAGATTGAATTATTTGAAAACCAAGACTTGCATCTGTACAGAACAATTTTTTTCAATGAAAACTGAACAAGTTACAAATATAGGGTGAGTGATAACAAGAAGGTTTCCCATAATTTTCCTTTTGCAGGTGGAAAAGTCATGTCTGATGATTTTCTGTGGGTAGGGGCTCATTCTGGGTTGGTGAGAAAAACAGAAGTAACAGCGAAGAATCACAGAACCAGCTCAGGGGTGGCATCTTGACAAGCCACCAATGTCAAGGGCTCTCAAACACAGATGCTCATCAGAACCTCCGATCTGGGACCTGTGTTTTTAAAAGCCCTTAAATGTTCTGGAAATAGCTTTCCTGGTGATTTTAACCACCAGCCAGGATTGTGGATCAATATGGTCCCCCTCAGCTTTTGAAAAGAAAACTCAGCCATCAGCAGCACAGACAGTGCTCTTGCTATTCAAAGTATTTAAAGGAACCTCGTGCACTGTGGGTGGGAATGCAAGCTGGTGAGCCACTGTGAAGAACAGTATGGGGAGTCCTCGAAAAGTGAAGAGTAGAGCTACTGTATGATCCAATAATTCCACTACTGGGTATTTACTCAAAGAAAATGAAAACACTAATTCAAAAAGATACACACGCTCCTGTGTTTATTGCAATGTTATTTACAATAGCCAAGATATGAGAGCAACCCAAGTGTCCATGGGTAGGTGAATGGATAAAGAAGATGTGGCATACACACACACACACACACACACACACAGGGATATTATGCAGCCATCAAAAAGAATGAGATCTTAACATTTGGGACAACGTGGATGGACCCAGAGGGGATTATGCTGAGTGAAATAAGTCAGAGAAAGACAAACACCATACGATTTCACTCATACGTGGAATCTAAAAAATAAAACAATGAAAAAACGAAAAACAGAATCAGACCCAAAAATACAGAGAACGCACTGATGGGTGCCGGAGGGAGGGGGTTGGGGGATGGGTGAAGGGGGAGGGAGGTCCAGATTTCCAGTTATGGAGTAAGTCGGGGGGATGGCAGGCCCAGCATGGGGACTACAGTGGGTGGGATGATGATAGTGTTATACGGGACATCTGGTCGCTATACTTGGGGTGAGCATCTCATAACATACAGAGATCCCGAAACCTGGATCCTACACCTGAAACCTACGTCAACTATACTTCAATTAAAACAAAAATAAAAATAAATTTTTTAAAAAAGGTATTTAAAGTGATAGCTGTCTTGCTGACTTTGTTCATAATTATCTTCAACGATTAACCTTTTCCCTGAGTGGCCGAGGTTCTGGGTCCCAGGGTAGGCCATCTGTTTCAGGCATGCCTTGTCTGAATCTAGACTATCTGATCCCTGCTCTGTCCTAGGAGGGCGCAGGGTGGGGAGGCAGCTCTCCTCCGAGGACCACAACCATTAAGGGCACAGCTGACCTATGAGGCGGGTCAGGACTGAGGAAGCAAATGCAGAGACCCATAGGTGGGTGGGATACCCAGGTCTGTGGGGCTGCGTTCCAGTAGCCAGAGGCTGGGACAGAACAGGCCAGTGTCTCACCCAGCACGTGGGCAGGTGGGGACTGGGGAAATCTCCCTCCATGCCATCGCAGGCTCCTCCACAGGGTCTCCCCAGGAGACCACCATACTTCCTATGGGGTGGCCCAGCCGCCCAGAAACGCATGGCTCCAGCTGTGAGGCCTTCTTGGGGTCTACTCTGGGATCCGGCATTTCTGCCATATTCCACTGGCTAAAGCAGGTCTGCAGCCCAGCCCATGTGTGAGGGGAAGGGGCCACTCAGGGACATGGACCCTGGGACTGCTGGTCATGGGGACCGCCAGGCCGCCATATTCCTCTCTGTTCCTCTTTGCACCGGGATAGAGTGCACCCAGAGCAGGGGCAGGCCAGGTAGAGGGACGGGGTGAGCAAAGAACCAGTCCAACATGCTTTTGTGTTTCCATCCCAGCCCCCACCTCCAAATGTGCGGGGTTTCAAAGGCTCGTTTCCAAGTGTGTTGTTTGGAACTCGGGCCCATCTTATTAGAGACACAGTTGTACGTGTGGCTGGTTTTCTAGGTGGGCCCCCCTAAATGGTCATGTCGCCCGTCTGCCTGTGACTGTGAGGTCATTTCCGCAGCATGGTGTGATTGAAGGAAAGCCTGTGTGCTGGTCTGGAACGCGTATGAGGGAGAGGGCTCCGTGCTTTCCCGCGTGGGGTGGCAGCCAGCCATCCGCTGTGGTGGGCCCCCCTCCCCGCTCTCAGGCTGCGCATGGGCTTGGGGTGCAGGCAGGCTTGGGCTTGAATCTGCTTTTGCCACTCGGTCCCCGGAGGCCTTTGAACTGCTCTCCCCAAGTCTGCCCAGAGGAGAGAGGACAGGATCACACACGCAGGGCTCGGGCTCGCCAACCTGCCCCGGGAACGGGGGCCAGGAGCATGGGCTATGGGAACAGAGCCCCTAGTCCCCACTGGAAGGGCCAGGAGCAGGGTGAGCCCTCCAGCCAGCTGTCCTCCAAACTCTGAGATTTTAGTGACCCTCCAGAGCCACTGGCGGGGGGAACCTGGGTTTCCACTGTGCGGGGCTTTGCTTTGTTCCAATACCTAGAGATTCCTTCTAAAACGTGTCTTCCTGAATTGCCCAGTGGAGTCGAAGAGTGAATTTCCAAGGCTTGTCTCCAGAATCTCAATTATTTTAAATCTTTCTTTAAGGTGTGAAAATGATCACTGTAGGTTCTTGCTTTAAAATCAGTTACACATTTGCAAGAAAGGAGAATATACCTGGTGACGCATGCAGTCTCTCTTTCCCACACACACACAGAGTTAGCAGACCTTAAGTGAAAATAATACATTTTTTTCTTAGCTACATTTTGTAATTTTTCAATAGGCATATGTATTAATTTTGTCATTTCATTTTAAACAAAACTCTCTAAGGTCTTGAGACTAAATTCTACTTGCAGAAAGAAGCAGAGAATCTCTGCCTCCCCCTCACTAGGGTATCTCCCCCTTGAGACCGGAGGACCTGCAGAGAGGCCCTCGGCAAATGCCAGACTTGCCCCCTACACCGAGGATCACGGCTCCTGCCTTGTCAACCCTGAGAGATGTAGGTCTCAGAGGGATTCTATATGCTAAAGTGTAAGCTATTTTTAGGTAACCAAATTGCAGGAAGTAGATTTTCCTGAAACTGCCAACTTAATCCGTTTTGGGAGGAGCCAAGATGCAAACTCATGCTTGCTTTTCCTGCAGGCCAAGGGGCCCACCTCTGCCCCCAGCGTCAAGGACTTCTGTCACTGAACAGGATAGGCCATGGGTTCCTCATTTCTTCATGCTTGGGAGATGGGAATTCGAATCCCACTCTGCTAAAGGGTGACGTGGTATTTCTTGTCCTGTGTTTTGAGTCGGCCAGTGGGCAACCTGACAAGAGACTTGATAGAAGAGTCAGGACAGGTTTGAAAGGCTGGGTCCCGAGTGGTAAGACGGTTTCTGCTCTGCGCCCGTCCGTCCCCGTTCCGTCTGAGTCTCTGCCTCCCCTGCAGGAGTGGTGTCGGGTCCCAGGGAAGACGTCAGCGGGGGGCTCGTAGCCTGGGAGCCTCCCAGATTCGTGCGTCCCACCCACCTTTGCTGCCATGCGGGCTGAGGCCTGAGTAGTAGACGCTGGCCCCTCGGCAGCTCAGGAGGCCCCAGAGGGAAGAGGAGATGTTTCTCTCGTTTAAACCACTGTTTTGTGTTTTTCTTCCCTGGGGAGGGAGGCTGGGGGAGCAGCAAGTGGTCCAACAGCACCAAATGCTTCCCCGGCCAACAGGTCTGAACAGGAGTCATTCCTAAACGACGTCACCCACTGTGGCGAGTGGCTGGGACCACGCCGCCTGCTATCTTCCCTCCCTTCGCTTCCTTCCCTTCGGGTCTGGGTCACTCTGGCCACAATCTCTGCCCAGGTGTGAGAAGAGAGAGACTGACACACTGGGGTCGTGTGGGTCCCGGGTCTCCTGGAGCTGCTGCTCGATTTCTCACGGAAGCTCTGGGTGGAGGAAGATGTGGGGCAAGAATCTGATCTCTGAATTGCCAGTGTGTTCTCAGCTCTAAAACGCTGAGGAGAATACACTGTTTAAAAGACGTCCAGACACCTTCTGTGTCAAGCAGAGACATGTAGAGACAATAGTATGAGGACGCCTGGTGACCCCAAGCTCGGCTGCCGTGATCATGCGCAGTCTTGCCGTTCCCTCTAGGCAGGGGGTTGTCTGGGTGCGAACCAGCGTGGGCAGCACTGGGGGGACCAGAAGTGCTGGGGTCCAGCCGGGATCGTGAAGCTTGAGGACCACTGCGTCTCTCCCCGCCCCGCCCCGTTTCTGGATGGTTTGTTCTCATTGACGTTCAGAGCACATCACGGACTCCATCTGTTTGTACTGCCACCTCCCTCCCTGTGCCTCTCTGAACCACAGGACATTTTCCTCTGATACCACGGACATGACGTCACTACCTCTAACAGATGCCCGGCGGATATTCAAACTCCCTCGATTATCCCTAAATTGCCTTTTTACGTGTGGCTTTTAAAATCTGGAACCAAACGAGCCCAACACTATGAGGCACAGACTACAAGGGCGCTTAATTCTTTTACTCTCCAAACATCTCTCGTCTTATTTATTTCTCTACTTGTTTGTTGGTTGGTTGGGAGGAAACAGGCTCTTTTTCCTATAGACTGTCCCACGTGGTCAGGCTTTTAAGCCTCTGCACTTCTGTGCCCACAGCCCGGTGACACGTATTTCTGTGGGAGCGGAGCGAGTATTAACGCCCTCTGTGAGCGCGAGCGACGGTCCACGCCACGACCCCCTTAGCTTCCAGTGGCGCCACGGCCCGCATCATCTCTGCGTCTAGGCTGCATCTCTGCAGGGCTGGCAGGGACGCTGATACGCGAGCAGGGGGCCTGGCACATACTAGGGGCACTGTTACAAATGCTTGAACGAGTGAGCGAAGCAATAGGACCGATCACCTGTGTCCACAGCCCCAGAGCAACATTGGGCCCCACTGCGGACCCAGGACACAGACACCGTCTCCTGGACCCGACGAACATGCCCACGTCTGAGACGCAGGTAGTGACTACGCTCCGGGCTTACCCAGGCTCTGCCATGGTCTGGCCACGTCTGCCTGAGATGGAGTGAGTGAAGCCACAGGGACTCCCCTTCACGGCTGGAGGGAACACAACGTGGAACACAGGTGGTTTCTTATCAACCGAACTGCTCTTATAACACACAGACTTGTCAGCTCATTATGTCATACATCCAAAACGAACGTCGTATTGCATTACAATACTACACTTCAATACAAACCTTGTAAAAAAGAACTAGGAACCTAGAGATGGCAATAGCAGTAAAAGCTGACCTGTCCTTCCCGTGGAGTCCAGCGATCACAGTCCTGGGCATCTACCCCACGGAGGTGAGCACCGATGTCTACATAACAATCTGCACATGGTGTTCACAGCAGCTCTGTTCATAATCATCCAAACTCACAAAGATGCACCACGACGTCCTTCGCCAGGGAATGGATAGACAAGCCGTGGTCCATCTAGACAATGGAATATTAGTGTTAAAAAGAAACAAGCTCTCAGGCCATGACGAGACACAGAGGAAGCGTTAGTACATTTACTAAGAGAGAGAAGCCCATCTGGAAAGGCTACACGGTGTGGGAGCTGTTTGGGAAAAGGTAAGACTATGGAGACAGTGAAAAGTCAGGGGTTCCCTGGAGGGGAGGTGTGGGGGCTGATCAGGGCAGTGGATCGACTCTGTGGGACTCTACATAGTAGATACGTGTCCTTATACATCCGTCCGAATCCACAGAAGGCCCGGCCCCGAGTGAACCCTCACATGAGCTGTGGGCTCTGGGTGATGACTATGGGCCCTCATAGGTTCGTCACTTATCACTAATGCCCACTCCGGTGGGGGTGCTGATGGGGGGAGGCTGTGCGTGGTGGGCAGGGGGCATGTGATCTCTGTTCTTTCCCGAGTTTTGCATGAACCTAAAACTGCCCTAGACTAAAATCTGTTTTTTGGAAAAAGGTTGGACGAAGGTACCTGGAACGGGAAACCCGGGAGGAGGCAGCGAGCAGGTCTGGGGAGCACCCACCACCGTGCGTGTCCCTGCCCCCAGCCCGGCAGCTGCTCCGTCCTCTGCGGGCCCCTGTGTCTTCCCCTCAGGCAGCATCTCCGCATTCTATGTTCATTTCACAACAGGGTCATGTTTCTCAGGTTGCTGTGAACAGAAACAAAATAGTAGGTGTGGAAATGGCTTTAGATCTTCAGAAGAAAGCCACCCCATAAATCCAACTCATTATCCCTAATAAAATGATTCAGGACCTACATCTCCTATTTGTCCACTTCATCAAATAGAAAACACTCTCCATCCTTCCCCTCTCCGGCTCGTCCCAGCCCTTTCTCCCCCACCTCCTCTGGAGAACCTGGTTTCGGTTACTCATGGGGCAGAGTTTATATTTGCTCCTATAACCTCTCCAAGATCTTCTCATTTTAACAACTCTGTAGACATAAAGGAGGATGGGGACCCACCACCTCAGTTCCCTTCCCCTCAAGATTTAAGCTGAGTCTGGGGTCTGGCGCAGGTGCTCAGGGCCCCCGAGGGGCGACCGGGACAGGTGCCAAGTCCTCGTGACAGAGCTCACGCCAACCTCCCTCACCCCATGCCTCTGGCAGGGGAGCAGCTGAACTAGCTTTCGTCAGAGGGGGATCTTCTGAGGGGGTTACACTGCCAAATGTTTCCTTCCATGCCCAGAGGCAGACTAGCCTGAGAGGGGTGAGATGTGCTTCCTGGGGAGACCAGGTTCCTCTGCAAAATGGGGATGCTAGCATCTCCCTTTGAACTCCACTAGTGAACCTGGTGAGCGTGAGGGGTGGGAGGAGTCTGAGGCCGTCCCTGCCATAGGATTTCTCTGCCAGGAACAGGCTGGCTGGAAGCGAGAGACCATCCCTCCAGCTTGGAGTACTCAGGCTCTGCAGCTGGGCCCTCTGGACGTGTCCAGGGAGAGTGAGCTTCCGGGCTGGGGGTCTTGCCCTCAGTGCCTCGCCTCCCCACGGGACCGCCTCCCATTCCGGAAGCTTCTCTGAGTCTTGAGAAGCCACCAGCCCCCGTTTTCCTCAAATATGTATCTCACCTGATGTGAGCTTCTGAGAAAAGTTATTTTGAAACTGTAGACTTGTTTGCAGTGTTTTACGATCATTGTTCTCCGTTTCTCCTTTATTCACGTCGACCTAACAGCGCTGGCGAGTTTCTACCAAGGATTCGAGGTCCTGGGTTGGTGTGGTGGCCAGCTGGTCCCTTACAGCCCCACATCCCCACCACGTCTTCACTTTGTAAAATACAACAATGCCATCTTTTCAAGAATGAATGTCCAACTGTGGCAGTGCCCGTTACAGAAAAGGCTACTATTTCTCTAGTAAACTGCCTTTGAAATTTGGTCAGAATCAGCTGTCCCAATTGTGTGGTTCTAGCACCAGACCCCTTTCCATTCCCCGGATCTTTTTTGTCCATACTTTCAAAGAATGCGCACTGCCTCGACTCCTGGAAACTCACCATAATCTGTAAATCAGATGACGTTAGCTCGCCAAATGAGTTCTTATGTTTAAATGTTATCAGGGTTATGTATTGTGCACTTCGGTGGGACTCTTAGATTCAGTTCTCAAATACGCAAAAGCCTGCAGGAAGTTCTGTTGGGATTGCACTGATTCTATAGATCAGTTTCTGCAGAACTGACATCTTCACAAGACTACATCTGTCCACCCAGGACGAATGTGCATTTTCTTCCCTCGGGAAGACAGTTCACGATGCATCTGATTTTCAAAGCGGCGATAGAATGAAAAAGTGTAAGAATGGCTGCCGTGTGAGGAATAACTCAACAGAACAGGAGAAAGTGCCCTGGATGGGAAGGGCACACTCCTCTTGTCATGGCCGGGGTCTTGCTGCACCTGCACCAGCCCAGACTGAGAGCTGAAGCCTGCAGGAGTGGCAGGGTGCGGGGCGCGGGCGTGGCAGGGCCTCGCAGGGACGGGGACGACAAACAGACAAGGGAGGCTCCAGAAAGCTGCAGGGCAACCTCTGCTGGCTGAGGACCTCGGGCTGCTGATGCTTCCAGCATGACCAAATGTGACCGAACGGAGCTAAGTGCTTCAGCTGCCCCTGTCGAGAGCGCAGGCACTTCAAGAGGAGGGGAGGAATCCTTAGCTCCCGGCTGACCGTAGATGCCAGGCTGCTCATTCTCTCCAGACGCGCTCAGTTGGGTTGATGACTGTTGACCATTCCAGGCCCTGGCAGCTTGCCCCCTGCCATGCTGACGTCTTCAGTTTCACACCTTGGAGTTAGTGAGAGAAAAAATTGGGTAAAACCTACAGTTGTTCCTTAAAAACAATAAAAATGAAAGATATCTCCTGCAGACAGGCTACCATCCTGTGGTCCCTGAACGAACCACTCACCTGCCACCCAGCCCCCTTACCTGCCCCCTCCCAGCCACCTGCTCCCTCAGGTGCTGCGTGGTCACCCTGCTGCTCATCAACCTCCTCTTTTTATTAAGAACATGAATTTTTCTGATTATAAAAGCAATGCATGCTTGTCATAGAGAATTTAGAACAGAAAAAACAGTATAAAAACAAAGCCATGACCTCAAAATAAGAGAATGGATGCAAAATTTTATGTAAAGTATTACAACTTTGTAACAGAACTATAATAGTTTTGTATCTATGAATAGATCAAAGGATGGAATGGTCCACGGAAGATATCCACGTCTGCGCCTCACCAGCCCTGGGGCCAAACGGGGCTGCGCAGGGCTGTCCTTTCACTTGGGGCTCAGGGCCTTCACCTGTGTAGGGCACATCTTGACCCCGATTGCCTCATTTCCCAACTTGTTTTGGGTTTGTCCTCAGAAACGAGTTTCCACAGCACCTGGACCAGACAAGACCCCTGACATTGTCCCCCTGCACCACCTCAGAGAAGGGTCTGCAGCCTCTGGTCCTGGTGAGCCAAGCTTCAGAGCAGGGCCGGGGGCTTGCTGGGAGGGGGGGTTCATCCTCCCATCCTTTCCCACCCCCAACAGAGGTGCAGAGTTCTCCTCCCCCAGCCAAAGTGAAGCCTTCCTGCCCATAGGTGCCTGGCGGGGCCACCGTCCAGTGGCTGAGCAGAGGCAAACCTCGGGTCCCCACTGTCACATGCCTGACCCACACGTGCAGGAGCCAAGGCGCAGTTCCCTACAGCATCCTTCCTTATACCTCGTGGCACCTTCCAAACATTCTACAATTAACATTTTACATCACAAAAAGTCCTGCACAAAAAAAGTCAAGAACCAGAAAGAGTTAGTATGCTGCATTTATTTGGTGGGATGGTTGGTGAAAAGTTTGCGTTTCAGAAATTTCCTATCATTTTCGCAGCTCTCTCTGAGAGCCGCTTCCCAACATCGTGATCTCCTACACGACCTCTGCACCGACGGGTTTGTCAAACTTCCATTCTGCTGGCAAGGCCCCAGAGCAGTGTGAGCACCAGCCTGCTTCCCGCCCTGCAGGAGTCCCTCTGTGATCCCCGGGGATCACAGAGGGACTCCTCCATGCCTGCATCCTTTCCCAGGTGAAATTATCCAAAAGGAACCAAAAACGCCCTGTGATGACAAAGCGAGCTCCCATCTGGAGGCAGGGGAGGCGGCGTGTCTGCGCTCAGGCCCTGGAGCTGTCTCTGGGGTGATGGGAGTCCAGTCCTCTCCACGGCAGTCTCAGGGGCGGGCGGCGTGGGACACCCCTGCGCGTACCACCCACCACGCCCATCCCTCTGGTGCAGGAGGCTTCCGGATCCTTCCACACCACCCTCTCGCGATAGGGCAGGCTCTGCACTTGCTATCTCATTTAATCCTGTCCGGGTTTTCCAATTTCCAGTTTACAGATAAGGAACCTGGACGCTTGGCCAGGTTGGAGGATGCAGACAGAATCACATTGTGGAGCTGGCGTTCCTCTTCCTGGAGACTGTGTAAGCTGGGTTCCACGGCCACCCTGGTGGAAGTGACCCACAGGGGTTACTGCTTCCAGCTGAAGCATCTCGGGACACACTGCGGGCGGTGGGAGGGATGATACTGTGGGCTCAGCATGCTCCAGCTGTCGGGTTCAGCCCCACATGGCTGAGGTTCTGCTCTGCGGCTCCATCCTGGCTCACCCTGTCTGTGGGGGCAGTGGGGTGCCCAGGGTGGTCACACAGCGAGGACGCTGCGGCGGTCGGCCCCAGGATCCACAGAGAGGTTGTGCCAGCAACAGGGCAGCCCGCAGACCTCCCGTCCAGCTCTCGACATTTCCTCGAGACTCTCTGAGGGAGACATTCACACTCTCCCCACACCGGCCGCCACCCTGCGGAGCTGCTACTTCCTGACGCCTGTCCTGGGGGCTGAGGGCAGCATGCATGCCTCGCCGTCTGCAGACCTACCAGCCCTGTCATTGATGCCCAGTCTCGAGAGAAGGATGAGCCACGCAGAGCACATTTTACTCCATCAAATATTGAACATCTACTTTATGACATGGAGGACATTCATCACCCGCCATTTCAGCAGCGATATATTTTTGATGATTGCTCTGCCAAACTTTTTGCCTGTAGCAAGGCAAACACGACAGCTTGCTCCCCAGGATGAGCTGGGTTGTACCTGTAGTGAGAATGTGGAAAAGCAAGTGTTTCCTGTTGGGTAGTGCACGGAAGGTACATAGAAGAAAAGACGTCTGTTCCCTGAGAGCATTTGCAAACCCCAGACCGCTCCTCTGCACGGCTTTGCATACTGAGCTCCCGGGGACTCTGCAGATCCTGAGAACATGGGAGCGCATCTTTTGCAATGAGAGCAGACTCGGAGGTATTCACATCTCCAGTGGATTTAGTCATATTTCTTGGGAAGTATTTGTAAATATTTCTAAGCTGAATGCTCAAGCTATGGCTTCTGAGAGCTCCTCAAGTGTCTTCAGTAAGACAGTTTGAAGAGGTTCTCTCCTCCATGGGGGTGGGCCCTGCAAGGACGGGAATGTCAAGTCTCGGGCAGGGGCGCTTTCCCAGCTGGGATCCGCCCCCTCCCTGGGGGAGGGAGGGAACTGGCGGGAGAGCGGGTGAGAAGGCTTGTGGCCCAGCTGCGCCCCGAGAACAGCATCAGGAAAGGAGGGTTTGCAGACGGGACCCGTGGCGGGAGGGTCCGTCCACCCTCGTCAGCAGCCTCTTAGCCACATGGCTCTGAGCAGATTGCTTAACCTGGAAAACCAGAGCAATAAAAGTGGTAACAGCAATTTTATATTCACGAGGTCACTGGGGGGATTAAATCGCTTGGCACAGTGCCCATCGGACCATGAGTGGCCATGGAAGGGGACGTGTAGGCACCAGTGACAGGCTGGTCATTTAAACGTCCCGAACCCTGTTTCCTCAACTGCAACACGGGAATAACTCCCGAACTGTTGGGGCGGCATGCTGGACGCGGGGTCAGCCCTCTATCACCACCACACTCTTCCCCGACACACACGCGCTGTGGCCCCACAGTGGCCCGTCACCGGGGCGCTGCGGGTCTAGGAGGCCCTGGAGAGAGGGCAGGCGTCCTGTTTCTGAAACTCAGCCCACCCTTCAAGGTAGGCTGCCCGGCACCAAGGTCTTCAGACAAGAGTAACTCAGGCTCTGCTAGGACGTTTCAGAGCTGTTTGGAGCTGTGGTGGTGTTCTCGAAATAAGGTGAGGTGCTCACTTCCAGATGGCAGTGCTCGATGACTGGTGAAGGGGCCCCAGGAGGGGGCGGCAGGGTTGAGACACTCGGAGGGAAGACGAGGAGGTGGCCCAGCGGGCCCCTCATGGATGGATGCGGGTCGGCGGCGGGCGCTGGAGGGGACCAGCAGGGCAACACAGGCTTGGGGACGTGGTCTCAGTCAGCTCAGCTGCTGTAACAAAGCACCAGGGGTGGGCAGTTTAGACGGGAAGACCCCCACAGTCCTGGGGGCTGGACTTCCAGCTCAGGGTGTCGGCAAGCCTGGTTCACCTGAGGCCTCTCCCCTGGGGGCGCACAGGGTCATCCCTCTGTGCGTGTCTGTGTCCCTGATCTCTGCTGATAAAGACACAGTCATGGTGGATTGGGCCCACCCTGGTGACCTCATTTTAACTTAAACACCTCCTGCCTGCAAACACAGTCCCATGCCCAGGCCCCGGGCTGGGGTTCCAACATGGCCCCGGGAACACGACTCAGCCCTTCACAAGGTCGAGCATGATTCGTGGGCCTGTGGCTTTCCCGACAGGAACTGAAGGGGGTACTGGGGACCATGCTCTGGGGCTCTGATCCCTGCTGCCCGCCCCCAGCTGGCTCCATGTATGAGTCTCACGTTCATCATGGGGGCCCCGAGCCCCAGGGTGCAACTGGACCCCATTAATATGATAAATAATCAGAGCATAGAAACAGCTTGTTGATAGTTGTCAACCCCACATAGTAGTTAGTCCATTATAATCATTCACTGACGAAATGATTTTGTCTGCAAGACAGGAGCTTATACTATGCCAAGGGAAACCATGTAAGAACCCTCACCTTCTTGCTCAGCCTAAATCAGAGGCCAAAGAATATAGAGTCCTCTTTCTGGCAGGTTGGTCTGCATCAGGATGTGGCACACAGCAGTAAGACTTGAAACCCCAAGTTAAGACTATATTTCCAGAGTTTCCTTCTGTTTAGTCCCTGGATGGGCATTGGAACGAAAGAAGTTAGTATTAGGTGAGCAAAACCACACATTTGAAAAGGGCAAATAGACAGACTTGACTTTCTAAAATTCGTTCGGGGCTTTCATTTAAAACATAAAAACAATGCATTGTTTTTATATCAATGATTGGATTCAAACAATGAGTTGTTATTTAAATTACTAGTGATTAACCAATTAATATATAAATAAGATTCAAAATATAATGAAAGAACATGGAGAAAGTTGTGTTCCAGTATTTCCTGGGGGAAAAAAAAAAATCACCTTGATGTTATAATTGACCAGAAGGAAAAACTACACTGTTTGAAACTTTTCTTCTTAGAAATGAAACAATGTATCTCTTGAATATAGGTCTTGATTATAATGAAACAATGTATCTCTTGGATGTAGGTCTTGATTATAATGAAACAATGTATCTCTTAAATGTGGCGCTTGATTAAATCACTGCACATGGGTGGGGGAGTGGGGAATTCTGCTTCCAATATGGTGGAGTGAACGCCCAACACACTGAAAGTCTTGCAAGTAACTATAGACTTGGTATAAAATACAAAACACAACTATGTGGCATGCCTGGGGGAATTAGAGGACAAATAACCGATTTTTTAAAAATAGGCAAAAAATTGGAACAGGCATTTCTCAAAAGCAGAGTTATGGCGGCCAATGAGCACAGGAAGAGCTGCTCAAGATCACTGGTCACCAGGGAAATGCAAGTCAAAGTCAGGAAGGGATCTGTTCTTCGCCACAGGGGTGAATAAAGGAAAGACACTCTCTGTTCCAAGTACTGGCGAAACTGTGGGCCAACGTGAACGGCGCAGCCACTTGGGAAAGCAGGCAGTTTCTGGAACTTTATTCATCATCTCCCCAAACTGGGGGCCACCCAGGTGTCCATCAGCAGGTGAACAGTAACCCAAACAAGGTATATCCGCATGTTGGGTCATGCCCAACATGGAAAGGACAAACGACTGATAGACGCTGAGTGCCTCTGTGGTGCTGAGGGAAATAGCCAGTCACAAAGCCACATACCGTTTCATTTCTCACAACACGAAATCCCCAGAAATGCAAACCGACTTCCAGCTACAAAAAGCAGGCCAGCGGTGGCCTGGGGCAGGGGCGGAGGGCGGGGTGGGCAGCAGCAGCAGGCGGAAATCTGGGGGTGAGGGAAGTGTCCTGTCTGGCTGGCAGGGTGTCCAGCCGCCACAGCTCACGGGGCTGAAGGCTTTAACATCTGCAGGATGCCGTGTGTAACTGGTCCCCCTCCATGAAGTTGTTCCAGGCTCCTCCGGAATCAAGGAGAACACAAACCACTAGCATGTCTGTTGTTTAGGTGGGATTGCAGAAGGAGACTACTCGGAGCCCCTGATGAGCACTAGGAATGGGCTGCATCATTTTCAGGACCCCTTCGGGCTGCAGAGGAATCGTCTGCCCAGTATTTCTTTTTTTTTTTTTTAAAGATTTTATTTATTTATTTGACAGAGAGACACAGCGAGAGAGGGAACACAAGCAGGGGGAGTGGGAGAGGGAGAAGCAGGCTTCCCGCGGAGCAGGGAGCCCGATGCGGGGCTCGATCCCAGGACCCCGGGATCATGACCTGAGCCGAAGGCAGACGCTCAACGACTGAGCCACCCAGGCGCCCCATGCCCACTATTTCTATGAGGCAAACAGGAGGGCAGGTCATTCACGAGGTGCAACCTCTGGGTGGGCAGGTTATTTTCAACACCAAGTTTGCTCTAAAGAGTAAAACTCTTTCTCCCCAAAAGACAGCAAGTAGTGCCTTTAAACAACATTATGGTCTCCGAGGAGCTTGGCCACTGTCATCCTTGAACCAGCCATGTGAAGGGCTAAGTGCCTCCCAGGGGGCTCCATCCCCTCCTGCCTAGGACCCAGGGTGCACTCCGCCTCCGAGCTGGGCACTGGGAGGTCACCTGGGGGCAGGGGATGAGTGCCTCAGCTCAGATAGGTGAGTCTGCAGAAAGGAGGCAGGACCCCTCCCAGGAGGGTGGTTCTCTCTTAAGAGCAGAAGCCTAGAGCCCAGGGCTGCCGCAGCACCTGAAACCACCCAGGAAAACAGCTTCCTTGTGCTTAGTGCTCAGTCTCAATAGATTTCCTATTAAAAGATGACAGGATTTGGGGATGATGTGTATGATCATTATCTTGACTACGATGATGGTTTCATATGTGATATGTCAATAGAATCCTAAAGGTACATTCTAAATATGAATCTGATATCAATTACACCTCTTTAAAGCTTTTTTTTTTCTTTTAACAGAAAATTTCAAAAGTTACAGCTCCATTGGTTTCCATGTAGGGTGTTAACCTCTTTTCCCCATCTAGTTGGGAGTCCTCATTCCACAGCCTTTCCTCCACCAACTATCTCTTCTTGAAATCTAACTTCTCTGAGTCATGTTTTTCATCCTGCTGCTTAACCCATTAACGGGTCAGGCAAGTGCTGACTGTGTCCTTGAAGGAGAACTGTTTTTGTCATTTTGCAAGCCATCCTCTGATAACATGTATACCTGTAAAAATAGTAAAAACTTTCTAAAAAAAAGTCAATACAAATTCTTCAAGAGGAAATATCTATAAACTTCATATCTGAAATATTCTGTCCTCTATCACTGACCCCACGGAAGCAATTGTTTCATAAGTAGACTTTTGACAACTTGAAGATTCTCCAGAGTACACTACGAACCTAAGGACAACCAATAGAATTTCATGACCTAAGGCAAGATGTGAAGATGAAGATGAGACAGAGCAATACCTGTATTTTTCAAAGTGAATATCCAGATCAATCTGGGAACTTGGGGAGATGGTGCAGGATCCAGGAAAACTGTGTAAAACAGAAAGGATGTGGTCCATAAAAGGAAGAGAGTGAGGGTGCTTACATCTGTGTTCACACTCAAAGGAATGAGCCAACAGGGAGAATGATGGGCAGAAATGCTGTGAGGAGAAAATTGGACAAGACAGAGTGTACAAGAGGGTTTGGGTAAATGTATCCCTGCTGACTTAACACTAAAGAGAAGACGCAAGTGTCCTGAGGCCAGCCACACTGGTCTGTGCAGCTGAGGACCACACTGTCCGAGAAAACCCAGGCACACAAGCAGGCGAGGACTCTGTGGGCGCATGCTCCCCTCCCCGGGGCTGCTGCTGGCCAGGCCTGCGCCGTAGGCTGCAGGAGGCGGGAACACAGCCCTGAGGGCGGATGACTCAGCAGAAGCCCTGCAAAAGTATTCCACAGAGACAGACCTGAAGATTCAATCTGACCCCACTTACTCACCAGCATCTGGCAAGTATACTCATGAAAAGAATTACTGAAGGAAATTTCCCTCTTTCCAATTTTTTTTGGAGCCAAGAATGTTCAACAACACATCTGTCATAAATATTAGCCTCACATTTATCATTGCTACTTTCCTTGAGAGAGAGAGAGAGAGAGAGAGAAAGGAACAGAGGGAGAGGGAGAAAGGGGGAGGTAAATAAGGAAAGGAAGAATACATTTCAATTGTCAGTCATACCTCAGCTGGAGGTATAATAAAGCTGGAAAAATAAATCTAACATCATGAATAAAGGCTACTTGCGTTTTAATGGGAGGGAGAAAGGGAAGGGAGTTCTGGTTCAAGATGGTGATGTAGGAAAACCCTGAACTCACCTCCTCCTCAGAACCTGGCAAATCACACCTGCTCATAGAACAGTTCCTCCTGAAGAACTGAGGGCTGACTGACAGCTAGTGAACAACCAGAGACAGAGAATGGAGAGAGAGAGAGAGGGAGATGCAGTAACAAAGGGAACTCCACCCTAGAGTAGCCAAAACAATCCTGAGAAAGAACAAAGCTGGAGGTATCATCCTCCCAGACTTCACAGTATACTACAAAGCTATAGTCATCAAAACATTATGGTGCTGGCACAAAAATAGACACATGGATCAATGCGTCATAATAGAGTACCCAGAAATAAACCCACCCTTATACAGTCAATTAATCTACAACAAAGGAGGCAAGAACATACAGTGGGAAAAAGTCTCTTCAACAGATGGTGTTGGGAAAACTGGACAGCTACATGTAAAACAGTGAAACTGGACCACTTATTGGTACCACACAAAAATAAACTCAAAATGGATTAAAGACCTAAATATGAAACCTGAAACCATAAAAATCTTATAAAAGAGCACAGGTAGTAATTTCTCTGACATCGGACAGAGCAATATTTTCTAGATATGTCTCCTGAGGCAAGGGAAATAAAAGCAAAAATAAACTGTTGGGACTACATCAAAATAAAAAGCTTTTGCACAGCAAAGGAAACCATCAACAAAACAAAAAGACAACCTACTGAATGGGGGAGGATATTTTCAAATGACATAACCAATAAATGGTTAGTATCCAAAATATGTAAAGAACTCATACAACTCAACATCAAAATTCCCCAGATAATCCTATTAAAAATGGGCAGAAGACACGAATAGACATATCTCCAAAGAAGGCATACAGATGGCCAACAGACACATGAAAAGATTCTCAACCTCACTGATCATCAGGGAAATGCAAACCAAAACCACATGAGATACCACCTCACACCAGTCAGAATGGCTAAAACTAACATGTCAGGAAACGACAGATATTATCGAGGATGCAGAGAAAGGGGAACCCTCTTACACTGTTGGGGGGAATGCAAGCTGGTGCAGCCACTCTGGAAAACAGTGTGGAGGTTCCTCAAGAAGTTGAAAATAGAAATACCATGGGATCTAATAATTCCTCTATTGTGTGTTCACCCAGGAAAAATGAAAACACTAACCTGAAAAGGTACATGCACCCCTCTGTTCACTGTAACATTGTTTACAATCACCAAGATATGGAAGCAGCCTAAGTGTCTGTCGATAGACTGATGGAGAAATGTGGTATAAATACACAATGGAATATTACTCAGCCATTAAAAAGGATGAGACCATGCCCTTTGAGACAACATTGGACCTAGAAAGTATAATGCTAAATGAAAGAAGTCAGAATGAAAGACAAATAGCACATAATTCCACTTGTAAACGGAATATAAAAAAAGAATAAACAAAAAGCAGAATCAGTCCTATAAAGACAGAGAACAAACTGATGGTTGCCAGAGGGGAAGGGGGTGGGGATTGGGCAAAATGGGTGAAGGGGAGAGGAAGAAATAGGCTTCCAGTGATGGCATGAGTAAGTCATGGGAATAAAAACAGAGGATAAGAAAAACGGTCAGTGATACTGTAACAGGGATGTAGCAGGACAGACGGCAGCTATTCTTGTGGTGAGCCCAGCATAGTGTATAAACTTGTCAAATCACCAGGTAGGACACCTGACATTAATGTAACACTGTGTGTCAGCTGTACTCAAATTAAAAAAAAAATAATTGAGCAAAATAAAATAAAGAGAACATAAGCATTTATGTGAAAAAAAGAAGAAGAAATTAAAGGGAAAAAAAGATTCAACCTTATGCAAAATATATTCTTAGACCACCATGGAATTAAATTAAAATCAACAAAAGAAAAACATCTGGAAAATCACCAAACCTTTGGAAACTAAATATCACAGTTTTAAATAACCTATGATTCAAAGAAGAAAGCAAAAGGAAAACAAGACAGCATTTTAAACTGATTGAGAATAAAACTCAGCATATCAGAATTTGTGGGACGATACTAAAGCCATAGTTAGAAGGACATTTATAGTATTAAATACATATATTAGGGAGGAAAAAGGTTGCAAATGAGTTATCTCAGATTCCGCCATAAGAAACCAGAGAAAGTGGGGCACAGGAAACAAAACATAACCAAAAGAAAAGAAATAATAGGGGTGCCTGGGTGGCTCAGTCGTTAAGCGTCTGCCTTCGGCTCAGGTCACGATCCCAGGGTCCTGGGATCAAGCCCCTCACTGAGCTCCCTGCTCAGTGGGGAGCCTGCTTCTCCCTCTCCCACTCCCCCTGCTTGTGTTCCCTTTCTCGCTGTATCTCTCTCTCCATCAAATAAATAAATAAGTAAAAATCTTTAAACAAAAAAAATAAAAAATAAATAATAAATAATAAAAATCAGATCAGAAACCAAGTAAATGGAAAATAGGAAAATAAGAGAGAAAATCAGCAAAACCAAAAGCTCTTTCTTTGAGAAAATCGATATTGATAAGCTTTGAATCTTGCTGAATCTTGATAAGAAAGATGACGTAAGTTACCAATAACAGGAAGGAGAGATGTCCTATCAGCACACTGTCCAAAGATAATACTACCCTGTAAGGGAATGCTAGGAACCACTGTATCCCAATAAAGTCAACAACTTAGATGAATGGACAAATTTACTGAAAGGCACAGACACCTCAGGTCATTCAAGGAGAAATAGGCAGTCTGCATTGGGGCGCCTGGGTGGTTCAGTCAGTTGAACACCTAACTCTTGATTTTGGCTCAGGTCATGATCTCAGGGTCGAGAGCTCAAGCTGGGCATCAGGCTCTGTGCTGGGTGTGGAGTCTGCTTGGGATTCTCTCTCCCTCTGCCCCTATTCATGCTCTCTCTCTCTTTTAAAAAATAAAAATAGCTCTGCATCTATTACAGACATTTATTTTGTAATAATTAAAATCCTTCCCTCCTTCCTTCATATCTTCGATGAGATTCTGGAGCACGGAGAAAAAGGCATTAGGTAAAAATGAATGAAATATGAACAAAGCACAGACTTTCCTTGTTATTAACTTATCAATACTTGTTCATTAATTGTAGCAAGTGAAAGCATAGTAACATAGGATGTTATAGCAGGGGAAACTGGGTGTAAGGTTTATGAGGACTCCTGCTACAATCCTTGCAAGGTTTCTGTCAATCTAAAACTCTTCAAAAATAAAGTGTTTATTCTAAAAAAGGTGATAAATAATATGGCACTACCCACCCCCTACATACACACAAATCCCTCCCACAAATTTAAGTCCAGGTCAGGATGACTTCAATGGTGCATTCCACCAGATACTTAGGGAAGAAACAATGCAAATCATGCAGAAATTTTTCTAGAAAATTGAGTAGGAAGAAGATATACTTCTTTGCTTCATGGTGAGGCCACCATCTCCTGATACCCAACCTGATAAAGGCATTGCAAGAAAATTACAGACCAACATACCCCATGATTATAGACACAAAAATTGTGATGTTTTAGGAAATCAGTCCAGAGATACAATTCATCCTCATAATTCATGCATTCCACATTTGTGAATTCCCCTACTTGCTAAAAAGTATTTGTTACTCCCAAACCAATACTCAGGGAGAGCGTGAAAGGTCTGTGTCCTGACCAGCAGGCTGATGGCTGAGGTTCCAGGAAGAGACGCTCTGCCTTTTGTCAGCTCTCAGTTTGGGGCCGCTTAAAAAAATTTAAATAGATGATTTTCCAGGAAAATATAAATAACAAAATTTGACTTGGTTAAAACACACTCTAAGGAGATGAACAAAAGCAAAAGAAATTGTGAAAATACTTTCTAAATATGCTATAAATTCCAGACATGACAAAGAGAAGATGGATACATTTGGCTCCGTAAAAACTCTACACAGAGTAACAAAGAATGCCATTTCACCAGGAAGTAAAAATCACTTGCATTACGCATAAGAAACACAGAGCTCCTTAATATATAAAAGGCTCATACAAATCAACAAGAAGATGAACAATCCTTTAGATCAGGCCTACAAAGGACTTGAACAGGTGGTTCACAGACAAAGGAATAGCTGTAGCAATTTGTGGTTCACAGACAAAGGAATAGCTGTAGCAATTTACAGGAACTGAGGGTCAAAACTTCATAACTCACTGAAAAGATGCAAATTTAAACAATGATGAGAGAGCATTTCATATCTATCGGGCAAAAAGTTTGACATTATCCAGTGCTGACAAGAGCACGAGTAACCTTTCTGATGAGAATATAAATTGGTGTCACCTGCTTTGGAAAGCCACTTGGCAATAATTTTCAACATTTTAAATATGCATGGTCTTTGACCTAGCCACTCCACCGCCTAGGGACTTATCCTACAGAAACATAGTATCGGCATCACTGTGCACCACACACTACTTTTTGGTAGTGTTTTGAAAAGAAATTGAATGCAAGCTGTCTGCATTTCTCTAAAGAAAGGTGCTGTGTGCTCTGAGAGTAATTCCTTGTTTGCATACAACCTGCTGATGGCTTCACCCAGGGCGTGATTACCAGCTTCTCTTATGCATGCTGAGAAAGCCACCAGCGCTGCCCGGTCAGGTGGAGGTCACTAACTGGTTTCTGGGAAGAGAAGACGCTGCACTTCCTAGCTGCTTGCTCAGAGACCACAGACACGGGAATGCCTTTGTGGTGCTGTGGATCTCTCCCAGCAGCTGTGTGGTCCGAGGCAGGCGGGCGGATTAGTAACGGGCTGGTGCTCGGCGGCAAAGCCTGGGCCTTCTGGGGAGAACCCCTGTGGTCTGCGCGCATCAGCAACATGGTCTGAGGGACCGGTCAGGCCGAGGGGCCCAGGCCCCCAGATGTGCAGGGAAGCAAGAGGGCTCTTTGCGTATTTAGAAATCACAGTGTGTTTTCCCTTTGGTTATCACCGTGAAGAAAAATGAGATGTGAAGGGCAGTCCTTGTGTTCTTTAGAGGAGTTTATTATAACAGGAGCTATTGAATCTGCTGGAACTTGATTGTGTTCAGACGCTAAATAAATACAAAGCACTGTTAATGGACAGACATCTCAGGACTGCTATATTTGTCCAAGCATTGGTCTGGCATTTAAAACAGATCCTACAGCATTTTCCACAAGGTGCACTCCAGGTCCCGATGAGCTTTCGTTGTCTTGGGAGGCCCTCATGCACTTACCCGACCATCACCTGGGCTCAAGCAGGTACATGGGCACACTCTTCTGTTACTGGACTCTAGATGTTTTTCATGAACACCACTTATTTGCTGGGAGCGTGTGAGCTTTGGCTGTGACAGGGCCACACGTCTGGGGGTGGCAACAGTGAAGCAGCCGAGTTGAAAATATTATAACCACCCAAAGCCGGGCCAGCATGCTCCTGCTCTTGGACAGTCTCCCCAGGCACCTGCCCCCAGCGGCATCTGACCCCCAGTTCCAGAGCCTGGGCGCTTGTGCAGGTCTTCACCCTGGGCTTCCCTGGGCAGGGCAGGGAATGCACAGACAGGACCAAAGCTCCCACAAGTCCTCTGTTGACACTCCTGTCTCAAGGCCCCATTTCTCTTTCTCTTCCCTCCAACAATGGGTGACCGGGCTTCCTCCAGGCCCACAGGAACCTGCAACTGTCCCTTCTGGACCCCGCCTTCAGCCTCTGCACCTCCTTCTCTGCACATGGCCCCAGAGGTCTTACTGGCAGCTCTGTTCTGGCTCATCTTCCTCAATGCAACTCATTTGCTCTCTTTGTTCCTTTGCCAGACACTGTCCCACACAGGGTGGGGAAGAAGTTTATACATAAAGTTATTTTCATTTTTTCCCTGTGAAAGCGTCGGGTTTCTTGCCTTGCTTTAATTTTTCAAGCACACACTCTGTGCTAGGTGTTGGGGAGGCAACATTGACCAAACATACTTTCTGTCCTTAAGAAGTTTACTGTTTCCGGCTTTGGCAGCTTGGACAAACTTCTCTAGGGCAGAAAAAAGACAGGGAACCGGTTGTTGGTCTACATAGAGTTGGTTTTTATCCCACTGAGCAAGCCCTTACGTTTCATCCTCTGAAGAACACACACCTTGGTGAGGCTCCAGGAAGAAGATTCTATTGTAAGGTGCTGCTTTCCAAAAATTCCCAACAAGAGACTGCATGAGGGCCATCTTGGGAGCACCTCTGGATTTCCTTTTACAAGCCTTTGCCTTGACAAGGATCTATGTCCTTGATCTTTTTGCAAGGTGCTACAGTGTAGTTGCCCAGGAGTTGAGATTATAAATTAGCTATAGTCTACCAAAACAGACAGTAAATTCTAAATTTTTTCTCTCCTCCTACAGCTTTCCAACAAGAGAAAAAACATAAATTTCTCTTCTAACCTGCTGGGAAACTGCTGGCTTATAAAAAGCATCTTAAGGTTTTAGACAAACAACGGATTGGAGGTCTGGAGCTAATAATGCTTAAACGTCCATTGTCTCTCTTTTTTAAAATATAACTCACCAGCGCCAGTGCTTGGAATATTTCTTCAGCATTTGCCATTGGCTCACTGGTGTTCTTACACATCTTGCAGATCAAGGAACATTAAGTGAGCAACTGGAAAAGGCCCTTGACCGGAAGCAACGTGAGGCTACGCCCATCCCCTGCTCACTCACTGGTATCCCAGCTCTGACCAGGTATATGCGATGTACTCCATAATTATTTTGTTTAACGAATGAGCAAATGAGAGAAAAGGAATCTGGAATCATGTCAAACTTTTCATAATCCCGACACACTCTGTGACAAGACAAATCCTTTCAAATGTAAAGAGAAAAATGTGATTTTTGTCCTTCTTACAGAGCTTCTTCGATGTTGTTGTTGAAGATACAGGCATGGAGACAGTCCTCTGGAGTGAATTGCATGCTGGATGCCGTGGTTTGACCCTGGAGCAGGGCGGTGGTGCCCTGGGTCCCGGACGACGTGAGCTTCCTTAGGCAGCACGGGGCATGTGCATCGTCGATGCACACTGGGGGAGACCATGTAATATGTGGATGTAATTACTCAAATTATACATATCATAGACCCAGATGTTGTTGTTTATAGGTCATTCTTCCCAAGATCTCAGGGCTGATGTGAGTCTTGAGATGAATCATCCTGCTTCCTGCAGGTACATGCTGGAATTCTGGAGATTACTGGGGTTGGGGTGTCCCCGTGGCTGTGCACTTTCAAAAGCTGCAGTGAAAAGACCCCAGGAGCACCAAACACAGTAAGAAACTGGGTCCTTGTTCAAAAAAGGAAAGAAGTAGTAACTGTAACTTAAATATTTGGGTTAGTCACATTTTAAAGATTTAATTTTAAAAAATCAAAACAGATTTTAAGCTCTGGTTCTGGGTTGGTAACATCAGTGACTGGGCTCAAGACTCATGGTGATGGTTTCGTTCCTGATGCTGACTACCCGCTGCTCAGCGACTTGTGTGGAACTTGGGACTTTCAATAATTTCAGTTTCTTTCATCTGAAATGGACAATTGATAAGAAATGTATTGCTAGTGGGAGTCTCTTCACTCCTTTCTACTGTGAACTCTATGAGTTTTGGGTAGGAAGCAAACCATACTGGGAATTTGAAGATGGAAGCCTCAGAGCAAATGCCCTCTCCTGTGGGTGTGTGCGGTGGTCGCGGGTGTGAGCTGGGTGAGCCCGTGTGGTGGTGGCGGGTGTGAGCTGGGCGAGCAGCTGCCTGAGCACACGCAGGTGAGCTTCTCCACCAGCCCGGGTAAAGGGGGAACGGGGAAAGAGCCCGTGACGTCGCTCTCTGTCCCTTTCTCACATCAGCAGCCCCATTGCTACCAAAACGCAAGCCACAGAGCAGATGCTCCAACCACATGAACAAACCAACCAAGGATGAATAAATGAACAGGGATTGTAGAGAATATTTAGGCTTTAGAAATCTTCTTGATGTTCGACACTTTCCCGTTTTCCTAGGGAATGCTTTCCTTCTGGTTCTGATTTGCCTTATTTCTTTCCTACTTACGTCAGGAAAGGCCATGTCCTGGAGAAGAGTTTAGGACTCCTAATCTACAGGGAGAAGCTCCAGGTCGCTGCCCCGTCAGCTGTGCGGAAGCCCAAAGGGCACAGACAGCTGCTGCACAAGGACTGGGGTCTTTGGCTAACAGACCACAAAAGGAAGGAGAAAAGCTAAGTTTGCAACGACTACTGAGGGACAATGACAAAGTGGGAATGGTCAGGGAGCAACTTGGAGATGAAATCATTGCATTTGGAAAACAAACCGAAGTTTTACCGGACATGGCACAGGCAAATGCACAGGTCTCTGCACGGCCTCACGGCTCCTGGATGCTTTCCAGGAGCTATGCTGGACGTTGCATTCATATCCAGAAAAAAACCCAAAACCAAACCACACAGAAATTAAGAGCCAAGCAAAATCATGAGCATTTAAAAATACATATAAAAAGGTTTTTTCTGAATCAAAATCCTAGGTCATTAAAATATTAAGTCCCACAAAAGGCCTGCAAAACAAAAATTCCTGATGATGAAAGAAATCCACCATGATTCTCAGCAGCAACCACATTTTAACTGTTGTAGCTGTTCCTTTGAGTCGTTATCTAACTACATAACTGCTTATATTGGTTTTTGCTTCATTCGCTCTTGTTTATCATTTCGCTCCTGAGAGTCACAGAGGTAGTTCTGCCTCCTGCTTCCCCTGGACCATGTGGAAGTGCTTTCAGGGAAGGAGTGAGCCATCCTGCCCAAGCAACTAGGGCGTTCCACAGTTCCCCATCTGTGCATGTGGTCTCCTGGGCTGGCTGCTTCTAACCTGCCTTGTCATCTAAAGATGCCTTCCCTTCAATGGCCCTCACTTCCTGCTCCCTCCCCAAACCTCAGTGGTCAGTCCCTCCTGGAATCCCTCCATTCTCCCAGGCTGGCCTTTTTCCAGGACCGCTGGGCTGCTGCGGTCATCCTGGAATGTCCTCTCCCAGCTGAAGACACTGCTTCTGGGCTCCCGTGATGCTCTGACTTGATTTAGTGCCTCATTTCAGATGAATACACCCCAAAGTATCTGCCAGAGACAGGTCACTTGGGAAATAAATTTTAAGTTTTTGCATGTCTAAAATATCTTGATTCAGTCATTACATGCAATGTTTGGTGTGGGTATTAGAAAATATGTTAAAAATTATTCTCCTTCAGAGTTTTGAAGGCATTGCTCTATTATCTTTAGTTTTCAAGCTAATGCCATTCATAACTGTGTTCCTTTGAAGGCAGTAGATCTTCTGTTGTTGTTTTTTTAACATTTTAAAATTTTTATTATTGAAGTATAATTGATATATAATGTATTCATTTTAGGTAACAACTCTGTAGATACTGTAAAATGATCACCACATTACGTCTGTTTTTGACTTTTAACCATTTTGTTTATGCTTTTATGTCCTGAAATTAGATAATTATGTAACTTTGTTTTTGTTTTCTTCTAAATTTTTTAATTTGAGTATAGTTGACACACAATGTGACATTAGTTTCAGGTGTTACAACATGGTGATTGCCCATCTCTATAAGTTACATATGCTCATTACAGTGTAGCTATCATCTGTCACCCTTCAACACTATTACAATATCATTAACTATTTAAATTTTACATTGTAAACTCTAGACTTTAGAAGGTATATTCAATCTGCAGATGCATGTCCTACGTCTCTGAGAAATTTTCTTGTATTATTTCTGCGATAATTTCCTCCCCCTAATCTTTTTCTGCCTTTTTCACCTAGAACTCCTGTTACTCAGTAGCTTGACTACCAGATTTACCCTATAGGTCTTTTGTCTTCTCTTTTTTTCCCTGTCTTTTTTCTCTTTTCTGAGAGAATCCTTTCCTTTGTCTTCCAGCACTCTTAGATGAACTTTTAAAAATAATTGGCAGATTCTGTTCCAGAACTGTAGTTTGAGAAGCTCCACACACCTGCTCCCCAGTACAACAACCTTAACTAGTGAAAAGTATTTTAGAAACTCAACCATTTAAAGTCTCTGGAAATTTTCCAAAAAGACATCTGGAAAATAAAGAAATGTTAATTTAAGACACTTAACGGATTTCAGTAAGAACAGCAAGAGTTTGTGGCTCTTTCCTTTCTCCCAGGTGAGCATGATGGCAGCTTCACTTTGGGCAGGATGCCAAGAACACAGGGACACCTGTCCCTCTGTCTCCCCCACCCCATCAAAGACCATGGTGCTTCTCTGGGAGGGACAGGCCCCAGCGGTCCTCATCCCCTCTGGGTATGTGTGTCAAGACTAAAGCCCAGTGGAGCAAGATGGTGGAGGAGTAGGAGACCTGGATTTCGTCTCCTCTCAGGAATTCAGCTGGATGGGGATCAAACCATTCTGAACACCTACAAACTCAACAGGAGATAGAAGAAAAGAAGAGCAACAACTCTCTCATCAGAAAAGCGACCGCTTTCTGGAAGGTAGGACGTGCGGAGAAGTGAATCCGAGGCGATATTCGGGAGGACAGACGGCGGGGGAGGGGCCTCCGTCGGCCGCTTCTGGCAAGTGATAGAGCCGCGGGGCACAAAATCGGAACTTCTAGAAGTCTGCTCCGCCGAGGGACGTCACTCCGGTGGCTAAGCGGGGGGTGGACCCTCCGGGACAGTGTGGTCTCAGGACCCTTGGGGTCACAGAAAGACCGGGGGTGCCTGAGTGCGGCCGAGCTCCCAGGGATCGGAGCAGGGAAGCCGGCTGCAGAGGCGGAGCCCAGGCGCGGGCTCTCAGCTGGGGTGGCCATGAACCATGATCCGCGGCCCAGTCGGGCCCCTGCTCCTCCAGCAGGGACCCCACAAGCGGCAGATCCGGGGAGACTCCCCTTCCTCCCCCGGGAGGAGCCGCGCGGGAGGGCACCGCAGGGATCTGCTGGGTCTGGAGACTCCACCCGGGGTCGGGGGCCAGAGATAGAAACGCGCAGTGGCGGGCCGGGTGAGCACGGAGTGCGGCCGGAGACCGGGGAGCCGGGAGTGACTGACGGCTTTTCTCTGGGGGCTCAATGAGGAGCGGCCCCGAGTTCTCGGCTCCTCCAGGCGGAGATTGGGAGGCCGCCATCTTCACTCCCCGCCTCCAAAGCTGGACGGAAAGCTCGCAGGGAACAAAAGCCCGGGAGAGCAAACCCGAGCAGATTCCTTAGCCGGAAGGGGGCAAGGGCGGGGCACTTCCGCCTCCGGCAAAGACATTTGGAAACCACGGCAACAGGCCCCTCCCCAGAAGATCAGCGAGAACAGCCGGCCAAGACCAAGTTTACCGATCAATGAGAACGGCAGAACTCCGGCGCTAGGGGACTACTGCACATAGAATTCACGGCTTTTTTACCATGATTCTTTAGTCTTTCAAAGTTAAGTTGTTTTGTTTTTTTTTAAGATTTTATTTATTTATTTGACAGAGAGAGACACAGCGAGAGAGGGAACACAAGCAGGGGGAGAGGGAGAAGCAGGCTTCCTGCCGAGCAGGGAGCCCGATGCGGGGCTCAATCCCAGGACCCTGGGATCATGACCTGAGCCGAAGGCAGTCCCTCAACCGACTGAGCCACCCAGGCGCGCAAAGTTAATTTTTTTTTTAACTGTCTTTTTTCTTTTTTTCTTTTTTTCTTTTTTTTTTTTTGAATTTTTCTTTTTCCCTTTTTCAACCAACATCTTATCAATCCCTTTTTTTTAAAAACATTTTTATTTTTCATTTTTAGAGTCATATTCTATCCCTTCATAGTAGTTACCCATATTTTTGGCATATATATATAAGTTGTTCTCTCTTTAAAATTTTGAGATAGTTTCTTCTAACAGATTAAAATATACCCTAAATCGCTAGTATATGGTGTTTTCTATTCCCCTGCCTGATCACATTCTCTCCCTTTTTTTTCTTTTTTCTTTTTTTAAATCCTCTTCTTTCTTTTTTCAAACAACTTCTTATCAATTTCTTTTATAAAATTTTTTATAATTTCCATCTTTACAGTCATATTCCATCCCTTCATCATATCAACCCTTATTTTTGTACATATATAAGTTTTTCTTTCTTTAAAATTTTGGGAGGCACTTTCTTCTAAAAGACCAAAATACACCCCAAATCTACTGTGTGGCACTGATCTACATACCAGCCTGATCATATTTGATCACATTCTGGTTTTTTATTGTTGTTGTTGTTTTGTTTTCTTTGTTTTTATCTTTATCTTTTTCTTTTTTCTCTCTTTCCATTTCTTTTTCCACTGCTTCAGGTCTTTTCTGATTTGTTTACAGTATATTTTCTGGGGACGTTGTTACTCTGCTAGCATTTTGTTCTCTCATTAATCTATTCTCCTCTGCACAAAATGACAAGACAGAAAAAATCACCTCAACAAAAAGAACAAGAGGTAGTACCGACTGCCAGGGACCTACTCAATATGGACATTAGTACGATGTCAGATCTAGAGTTCAGAATCCTCACTTTAAAGATACTAGCTGGGCTTGAAAAAAATATGGAAGTTATTAGAGAAACCCTTTCTGGAGAAGTAAAAGAACTAAAATCTAACCAAGTAGAAATCAAAAAGGCTATTAATGAGGTGCAATAAAAAATGGGGGCACTAACTGCTAGGATAAACGAGGCAGAAGAGAGAATCAGTAATATAGAAGACCAAATGATGGAAAATAAAGAAGCTGAGAAAAAGAGAAATAAACAACTACTGGATCACGAGGGCAGAATTCGAGAGATAAGTGATACCATAAGACGAAACAACATTAGAATAATTGGGATCCCAGAAGAAGAAGAAAGAAAGAGGGCCAGAAGGTATAATGGAGCAAATTATAGCAGAGAACTTCCCTAATTTGGGGAAGGAAACAGGCATGAAAATCCAGGAAGCACAGAGAACCCCCCTCAAAATCAATAAAAATAGGTCAACACCCCGACATCTAATAGTAAAACTTATGAGTCTCATAGACAAAGAGAAAATCCTGAAAGCAGCTCGGGAGAAGAGATATGTAACCTACAATGGTAGAAACATTAGATTGGCAACAGACCTATCCACAGAGAACTGGCAGGCCAGAAAGGACTGGCAGGATATATTCAGAGCACTAAATGAGAAAAATATGCAGCCAAGAATACTCTATCCAGCTAGGCTGTCATTGAAAATTGAAGGAGAGATAAAAAGCTTCCAGGACAAACAAAAACTAAAGGAATTTGCAAACACAAAACCAGCCCTACAGGAAATCTTGAAAGGGGTCCTCTAAGCAAAGAGAGACCCTAAAAGCAACATAGACTAGAAAGGAACACAGACAATATACGGTAACAGTCACCTTACAGGCAATACAATGGCACTAAATTCCTATCTTTCAATAGTTACCCTGAATGTAAATGGGCTAAATGCCCCAATCAAAAGACACAGGCTATCAGACTGGATTAAAAAACAAGACCCATCGATATGCTGTCTGCAAGAGACTCATTGTAGACCCAAAGACACTCCCAGATTGAAAGTGAGGGGGTGGAAAACCATTTACCATGCTAATGGACACCAAAAGAAAGCTGGGGTGGCAATCCTTATATCAGACAAATTAGATTTTAAACCAAAGACTGCAATAAGAGATGAGGAAGGACATTATATCCTACTTAAAGGGTCTATCCAACAAGAAGATCTAACAATTGTAAATATCTATGGCCCTAACATGGGAGCAGCCAATTATATAAGGTAATTAATAACAAAAGCAAAGAAACACATCGACAACAATACAATAATAGTGGGGGACTTTAACACCCCCCTCACTGAAATGGACAGATCGTCTAAGCAAAAGATCAACAAGGAAATAAAGACTTTAAATGACACACTGGACCAAACGGACTTCACAGACATATTCAGAACATTCCACCCCAAAGCAACGGAATACACATTCTTCTCTAGTGCCCATGGAACATTCTCCAGAACTGATCACATCCTAGGTCATAAATCATGTCTCAACCAGTACCAAAAGATTGGGATCATTCCCTGCCTATTTTCAGACCACAGTGCTTTGAAACTAGAACTCAATCAAAAGAGGAAAGTCGGAAAGAACTCAAATACATGGAGGCTAAAGAGCATCCTACTGAAGAATGAATGGGTCAACCAGGAAATTAAAGAAGACTTAAAAAAATACATGGAAACCAATGAAAATGAAAACACAACTATTCAAAATCTTTGGGATGCAGCAAAGGCAGTCCTAAGAGGAAAGTATATAGCAATACAAGCCTTTCTCAAGAAACAAGAAAGGTCTCAAGTACACAACCTAACCCTACACCTAAAGGAGCTGGAGAAAGAACAGCAAATAAAGCCTAAACCCAGCAGGAGAAGAGAAATAATAAAGATCAGAGCAGAAATCAATGAAATAGAAACTAAAAGAACAGTAGAACAGATCAACGAAACTAGGAGCTGGTTCTTTGAAAGAATTAACAAGATTGATAAACCCCTGGCCGGACTTATCAAAAAGAGAAGAGAAATGACCCAAATCAACAAAATCATGAATGAAAGAGGAGAGATCACAACCAACACCAAAGAAATACAAACAATTATAAGAACATATTATGAGCAACTCTATGCCAGCAAATTAGATAACCTGGAAGAAATGGAGGCATTCCTAGAGATGTATCAACTACCAAAACTGAACCAGGAAGAAATAGAAAACCTGAACAGACCTATAACCACTAAGGAAATTGAAGCAGTCATCAAAAATCTCCCAACAAACAAAAGCCCAGGGCCAGATGTCTTCCCAGGGGAATTCTACCAAACATTTCAAGAAGAATTAATACCTATTCTTCTGAAACTGTTCCAAAAAATAGAAATGGAGGAAAACTTCCAAACTCATTTTATGAGGCCAGCATTACCTTGATCCCCAAACCAGACAAAGACCCCATCAAAAAGGAGAATTATAGACCAATATCCCTGATGAACATGGATGCAAAAATTCTCACCAAAATACTAGCCAATAGGATCCAACAGTACATTAAAAGGATTATTCACCACAACCAAGTGGGATTCATCCCTGGGCTGCAAGGTTGGTTCAACATCCGCAAATCAATCAATGTGATACAATACATTAACAAAAGAAAGAACAAGAATCATATGATCCTCTCAATAGATGCAGAAAAAGCTTTTGACAAAGTATAGCATCCCTTCTTGATCAAAACTCTTCAGAGTATAGGCATAGAGGGTACATACCTCAATATCATAAAAGCCATCTATGAAAAACCTACAGCGAATATCATTCTCAATGGGGAAAAACTGAGAGCTTTCCCCCTAAGGTCAGGAACGCGGCAGGGATGTCCACTATCACCACTGCTATTCAACATAGTATTGGAAGTCCTAGCCACAGCAATCAGACAACAAAAAGAAATCAAAGGCATCCAAATCGGCAAAGAAGAAGTCAAACTCTCACTCTTTGCAGATGATATGATACTTTATGTGGAAAACCCCAAAGACTCCACCCCAAAACTGCTAGAACTCATACAGGAATTCAGTCAAGTGGCAGGATATAAAATCAATGCACAGAAGTCAGTGGCATTCCTATACACCAACAACAAGACAGAAGAAAGAGAAATTAAGGAGTCGATCCCATTTACAATTGCACCCAAAACCATAAGATACCTAGGAATAAATCTAACCAAAGAGACAAAGGATCTGTACTCAGAAAACTATAAAATACTCATGAAAGAAATTGAGGAAGACACAAAGAAATGGAAAAACGTTCCATGCTCATGGATTGGAAGAACAAATATTGTGAAGATGTCAATGCTACCTAGAGCAATCTACACATTCAATGCAATCCCCATCAAAATACCATCCACTTTTTTCAAAGAAATGGAACAAATCATCCTAAAATTTGTATGGAACCAGAAAAGACCCCGCATAGCCAGAGGAATGTTGAAAAAGAAAAGCAAAGCCGGCGGCATCACAATTCCAGACTTCCAGCTCTATTACAAAGCTGTCATCATCAAGACAGCATGGTACTGGCACAAAAACAGACACATAGATCAATGGAACAGAATAGAGAGCCCAGAAATGGACCCTCAACTCTATGGTCAACTCATCTTTGACAAAGCAGGAAAGAATGTCCAATGGAACAAAGACAGTCTCTTCAACAAATCGTGTTGGGAAAATTGGATAGCCACATGCAGAAGAATGAAACTGGACCATTTCCTTACACCACACACAAAAATAGACTCCAAATGGTTGAAAGACCTCAATGTGAGACAGGAGTCCATCCAAATCCTAAAGGAGAACACAGGCAGCAACCTCTTTGACCTCAGCCGAAGCAACTTCTTCCTAGAAACATTGCCAAAGGCAAGGGAAGCAAGGGCAAAAATGAACTATTGGGACTTCATCAAGATAAAAAGCTTCTGCAAAGCAAAGGAAACAGTCAACAAAACCAAAAGACAACTGACAGAATGGGAGAAGATATTTGCAAATGACATATCAGATAAAGGGCTAGTATCCAAAATCTAGAAAGAACTCATCAAACTCAACACCCAAAGAACAAAGAATCCAATCAAGAAATGGGCAGAAGACATGAACAGACATTTTTCCAAAGAAGACATCCAAATGGCCAACAGACACATGAAAAAGTGCTCAATATCGCTCGGCATCAGGGAAATCCAAATCAGAACCTCAATGAGATACCACCTCACACCAGTCAGAATGGCTAAAATTAACAAGTCAGGAAACGACAGATGTTGGTGGGGATTTGGAGAAAGGGGAACCCTCC
This sequence comes from Mirounga leonina, assembly GCF_011800145.1. Classification (NCBI taxonomy): domain Eukaryota; kingdom Metazoa; phylum Chordata; class Mammalia; order Carnivora; family Phocidae; genus Mirounga; species Mirounga leonina. The sequence goes on from NW_023270615.1 coordinate 19,046,756, forward strand.
TACACTGTTGGTGGGAATGCAAGCTGGTGCAGCCAATCTGGAAAATTGTATGGAGGTTCCTCAAAAAGTTGATAATAGAGCTACCATATGATTCAGCAATTGCACTACTGGGTATTTACCCCAAAGATACAAAAATAGGGATCCGAAAAGGTACGTGCACCCCAATGTTTATAGCAGCAATGTCCACAATAGCCAAACTGTGGAAAGAGCCAAGATGTCCATCGACAGATGAATGGATAAAGAAGAGGTGGTATATATATACAATGGAATATTATGCAGCCATCAAAAGGAATGAGATCTTGCCATTTGCAACAACGTGGATGGAACTGGAGGGTATTATGTTGAGTGAAATAAGTCAAACAGAGAAAGACATGTATCATATGACCTCACTGATATGAGGAATTCTTAATTGCAGGAAACAAACTGAGGGTTGCTGGAGTGGGGGGTGGGGTGGGAGGGATGGGGTGACTGGGTGATGGACACTGGGGAGGGTATGTGCTCTGGTAAGCGCTGTGAATTGTGCAAGACTATTGAATCTCAGATCTGTACCTCTGAAACAAATAATGCAATATATGTTAAGAAAAAAAAAGAAGAAGAAGAAGGTAGCGGAGGGGAAGAATGAAGCGGGGGAAATCGGAGGGATAGACGAACCATGAGAGATGATGGACTCTGAAAAACAAACTGAGGGTTCTAGAGGGAAGGGGGTGGGAGGATGGGTTAGCCTGGTGGTGGGTATTGAGGAGGGCACATTCTGCATGGAGCACTGGGTGTTATGCACAAACAATGAATCATGGAACACTTCATCTAAAACTAATGATGTAATGTATGGGGATTAACATAAGAATAAAAAATATATATTAAAAAAATAATAAAAACCCGATTCCTAACAACAACAACAACAAAAAAGACTAAAGCCCAGGTGAGCACAGCAGAGACGTTGGTAGATTCATTCCCCAGCCTCTCTTACAGGATGAAGTCTCTACCCCAGGCAGGCAGACTAAGCATATTGAAGCCCTTGTCACCCTCACCCAAGCTTGTTCACAGGGCAGAGTTTCCATGCAGGGAAGGGCAAGTGGAGAAGACCAGAGGCTGCCATCCCCAACCAGTGCTCTGCCTATAAACCAGGGGTGTCATTCTGGGAGAAGAAGATCACTGTTCTGCCCCTGTTCCAGGTCAATGGCTCTGGAAACTTTGCTCATAGGGGAACAGAGAGTTCCAACACTCTCCTCAAAGAAATGGACTTAGGTGGAACAGTGTGGGGGGAGTGCAAGCCTAAGGGAACCAGCAAGGGTTTGGACAGTAAGTAACAAAGCAGAAGCTGGTGTCTTCATGGCAGCAGTAAGCTAAACTGTAGGGCAGCTAAGTTACAGAGAATAACAGGAAAGAGACTAGAACAAACTTTAAGGTCTGGCCTCACAAATTACCCCTGGACTGAGTTTAAATGGATCAGAGAGTAGAGCAACTTATGCCTCAGAATATTCCTGAAAACAACAGAGCAATCAGCTGACAGTGGAACATAATAACTGGCATGATACCAAGAGAGAAAGACAGCTTAACAGAGAGGTGAGAGAGACAGTTGGGAGAGTCCTGCGCCCCCAGAGTGTCTGTCCAGGACAGTGCCCTCGGAGGATGGACATCAGAGCTGCTGTTCTACCCTGGAAAGAGATTGCAGTGAAATACTCCAGCCAGATCATTAAACAAAGAAGCAAACAAATAGAAAAAACAAGACCTGGTAGGTGGAGGGGTCAGTATCCAGAATGGTGATATTTGTTATCTTCATTTTAGATTTTTAACAAAAAATAAAACATGCAAAGAAACAGGAAAATGTGAACTGTACACAGATAAAACATCAGACAACAGAAGCAGCCTGTGAGTGAGCTCGAATGTAAAAGTTAGCAGACAAATCTCCATGGATTTGCGTCTCCCGGATTTTCATATAAGTGCAGTCACGCACTCTGCAGTCTCTGCACCTGGCTTCTTTCACCTAGCATAATGTTTTCAAGGGTCACTTATGTTGTAACATGTATTTACACTTCATTACATAATGAATATATTTTATGCGATTGTTTTTTAAGTAAGTTGACAAGAAAAAAGAAGAAATGTGCATTTGTACTGCCTTTATATCTTATGTACCTATAAGGTACATAATTACCTTAGGGGACTAAAGGGAACCATGCATAAAGAAGAACAGGAAGGCATGATAACAATCTCATCAAATAAAGAACAAACAGATTTTGGGGCGCCTGGGTGGCTCAGATGGTTAAGCGTCTACCTTTGGCTCAGGTCATGATCCCAGGGTCCTGGGATCGAGCCCCGCATCGGGCTCCTGACTGAGCGGGGAGTCTGCTTCTTCCTCTCCCTCTGCCTCTCCCACTGCTCATGCTCTCTCTCTCTCTGTATCTCTGTGTCTCAAATGAATAAATAAAATCTTTTAAAAAAAAAGAACAGATTTTAAAAAATCAAACAAAGAGATAGAAACTAGAGAAAAAATGAAATGTATGTTCTGGAACTGACGTGAAGAATTCACTGGAGGGACTCAACATTTGAGTCAACATTTCACTCTGAAATGACAGAAGGAAGAGTCAGGAAACTTGAAGGTATGCGGTGGGTGTTAGGTCATCTGAGGAGCAGAGAACAAGGAGGGAAGAGAAATGAACATCTACCACTATGTGTACGAGCATTGGAAGAGTCCAAAAAAATAACAGCTGAAAACCCCCCAAATCTGATGACAACAGAGTTTATGTAATTGCAGTATTGGGCCTGTAGCATACAGAAATGTGATCTATTTTCAGCCACAGCACAAAGGAGTGGAAGGGGTAGGAAAGTGAAGCCAGAGGGACTCATATCCACAAGAACAAGTGAGCCAAAAATTGCAAATAAGGTAAACGTAACCACCTCTCTAAGTGTATCTCTGCTCTCTTTTCTCCCAAAATGTCTTCAGAATACGTGTAATTACATTTTGTAATAATGGTAACAATGAGACAGGTGCACGTGTGTAACAATGATGACACAAAATGAGAAGTGAGGTCTCTACATCACTGGGACTAAGTCAGCATGAATCTGTAGTAGATTGTGATAAGTGTATATTATAACGCCTGGGGCAACCACCAAAAATGTAAATAAAAAATACATAACAAAAAAACCATTAACTAAAACCTAACACTAAAAAATTTAACTTAATGAAAAAAAAAGCAATGAAGGAAGATGAAAGAGGGAAAAGCCATAAAACATATAGAAAACAAAATGTAAAACAGCAGACATAAATCTAACCATATCGATAATATCAGATTTGAGTGGATGAAACAATCTAATCAAAAGGCAGAAATTGTTCAGCTGTAATGAAAGAAAACACAAGTTACAATCATATGCAGTATACAGGTGATACAACTTAGATTCACAGATATAAAATAGGCTAAAAATTAGAGAATAAGGAAAAATATATCATTTAAAAGCAACCATAAAAATGCTGGGGTCAGGGCGCCTGGGTGGCTCAGTTGGTTAAGCGACTGCCTTCGGCTCAGGTCATGATCCTGGAGTCCCTGGATCAAGTCCCGCATCGGGCTCCCTGCTCAGCAGGGAGTCTGCTTCTCCCTCTGACCCTCCTCCCTCTCATGCTCTCTGTTTCTCATTCTCTCTCTCTAAAATAAATAAATAAAATCTTTAAAAAACAAAAACAAAAACAAAAAATGCTGGGGTCATTGCTCCAATATCAGGCAAAAAAAAAAAAAAATCCTTTAGAACAAAAAAAGCTACTATAAAGAGGGACATTCTATAAGGATAGGAGAGTGAATTCACCCAGTATATCCAGTAAGATACAACAATGATAAACATATGTGCACCTCACAATAGAGCCCCCAGTACATGAGGTGACAACGGACAGAATTGAAGGGAGAGGTATGCCCTCAATGATAGTAGGTCCTTCCATTTATTTGTGTCTTCTTTAATTCTATTCATTGATGACGCCGTTTTCAGTGTATGAGTCCTTCACCTCCTTAGTTCATTCCTAGGTATTTTATTCCTTTTGATGCTATCATAAATGGGATTTTCCTACCTTCCCTTTCTGATAGTTCATTGTTAGTTTACAGAAATGCAACTGGGGGCACCTGGGTGGCTCAGTGGGTTAAGGGTCTGCCTTCGGCTCAGGTCATGATCCCAGGGTCTTGGGATCGAACCCCATCAGGCTCCCTGCTCAGCCGAGAGCCTGCTTCAAAAAAAAAATAGAAATGCAACTGATTTTGTATGTTGATTTTGTATCCCGGAACTTAACTGAATTCAGTTATTAGTTCTAACAGATTTTTTTTTTTTTTTTTTGGTGGAGTCTTTAGGGTTTTCACCACACAAGATTATATTATCTGCAAATAGAGATTAATTTTTACTTCTTACTTTCTAATTTGGAAGCTTTTATTTTATTTTATTTTATTTTTTCTTGTCTGATTTCTCTGGCTAGGGCTCCTCATACTATGCTTGACATTAGAATCTAAACCTCATTTGCAATCAAAGTCAATTCTGCAGACCAAATTTGTGACTGTGGAGGTGTTTCTGAGAATGGACATTCACTTAAATACACAATCAGTTACCAAGATGTTAAATTTGTTTACTAACTTTCATAGCTGCAAATGAGTATTGATAGAAACAAATGAGCTCACAAATGTAAGTGGTGAAAATACCAGCAGCTTAGAGGCACTAAGTTGAAAATTTTGATCTGAGTTTCAAAGTGATTACAGGGCTTTTTAACTAACTGCATATGCCAACATGATTTTTTGAACTTCATGCTGTCTAATGCATAAACTCATGGTGAAATATTTTATATTTTGTGCATTTGATTCCATATACTCTTGAGGATTTGTCCTATTTTGAGTTTTAACATTTTCTACATCTGGAAAATTGGGGAGCATATTGCTTCCCTGCCCTTTCTAATATTGGACTCATGGTCATGTTTGTGGTTATGTTCTGGCTGGGGTTCTTAAATTCAAGGTGTCATTTGGAAACCAGTGTCTTGGTTTTACTTATTATACTAATGAGGAAATTTGGGAAAGTCTTATGGGGAATTCCTGGCATTCTGCAATCCCCCAAATCTGTCAGAATAGATGATGCCAAATAGTGGGTGTTGGTCTGTCAGACGCTGTTAGTTACTGTTCTTTTTTGTCCAGTTCCCACAATTCAAGCTGAAAATATTAGATATTCACTTTACCAGCTTTCTTTACAGCTAAAGATAGCCATGTGAATGGGATCCAAGGAGAGATCTATTGGAAGATTTCTAGATAATGTTGTCCTCCCTGAAAACAGAAGAAAGGAATGTGAGGAGAGCTCCTTTTCCTTTTTTTTTTTTTTCAGCCTTTGGACATATTTGTATGAGGTTATGATAGTCAGAACTGTGGCAGTCATCTTGTGGCAACCAAGTGACAAGACTGAAGAAAAAGGCAATATGTTGATGGAAGATGTAAAAGAAATGTATGTAAAACACCAAGATAAGACAGCAAGAGGAAAAGAGAGGAACAAAAGAGGTACAAAACAAACATAAAACATTAACAAAATGGCATTAGTAAGTCCTTACCTATCAGTTATTACTTAAATATATATGGGTTAAATTCCCCACTTGAAAGACACAGAGTGGCTGAATGGATTAAAAAAAAAAAAGATCCAATTATATGTTATCTGTAAGAGACTCTCTTTAGCTTTAAGGACACAGAAGGCTGAAACTAAATACATGAAAAGAGATATTTTATGCAAATGGCAACCGAAAGAAAGCAGGATGGCTATATGCTTATATATGCTTATATCAGACAAAGTAGTCTTTAAGTTAAAAACTGTCACAAGAAACAAAGTCCTTATCTAATGACAAAAGAGTCACTTCATCAAGAAAATGTAATTATAAATATATATGCACCCAACACCAGAGCACCTAAATATGTAAAGAATATTAACAGAACTGAAGAGAGAGTTAGCAGTACAATAATAGCAAGGAGATTCAACACCCCACTTCATAATAATGGATATTGTAATATCTCTCCTGTTATTTCTGATTTTATTTATTTGAGTATTTTCTCTTCTTAGTTTAGCTAAGTGTGTGTTGATTTTGTTTACCTTGTGAAAAATCATTGTAGTTTTGTTGATATTTGATATTCAACAAAGGTGCTAAGAACACAAAATAGGAAAAGAATATCTCTTCAACAAATGGTGTTACTGGGCATCCACATGCAGAAAAATGACATTATCTCACACCACACACAAAAACAAACTCAAAATGGATTAAAGACTTAAACATAAGACCTGAAACCATAAAACTAGAGAAAATAAAACCTAGAGAAAAAATTTCTTAGACAATAATTTTTTGCATCTAACACCAAAAGCACAGGGAACAAAAGTTAAAAAAAAAGAAGAAAGAAAAATGGGATTACATCAAACTAAAAACTTTTGCACAGCAAAGGAAACAAGCAAGAGAGTGAAAAGGCAACTTATGGGATGGTAGAAAATATTTGCAAACCATCTATCTGATAAGGGGTTAATATCCATAGTATATAAGGAACTCCTTCAACTGAAAAGCAAAAAAGCCAAATAACTCAATTTTTAAAAAAGCAATAGATTATTAGTTTCTTTTTTTTTAAGTTTTTTTTTTTTTTTTTTTTTTTTGACAGAGAGAGAGACAGCGAGAGAGGAAACACAAGCCGGGGGAGTGGGAGAGGGAGAAGCAGGCTCCCTGCCAAGCAGGGAGCCCGATGCGGGGCTCAATCCCAGGACCCTGGGATCATGACCTGAGCTGAAGGCAGACGCCTAACGACTGAGCCACCCAGGCGCCCCAGCAATAGACTATTAGTTTCTTCAAGGAGACATACAAATGGCCAACAGGTATGTAACATGATTCTCAACATCACTAATCGTCAGGGAAATGCAAATCAAAACCACAGTGAGATGCCACCTCACACCTGTCAGAAATGCTATTATTAGAAAGATGAAAAATAAGTGTTGGTGAGGATGTAGAAAAAAGAGGGAATTTTTGCACACTATTGGTGAGAATATAAATTGGTACAGTCACTGGAAAACAGTATGGAGGTTCCTCAAAAAATTAAAAATAGGATGACATATGATCCGCAATCTTACTTCTGGGTATATATTCAAAGGAATGGAAATCAAGATTACCTGATACAAGACATACTCGCCCTCCCATGTTCATTACAGCATTATTCACAATAGCCAAGATATGGAAACAACCCAAATGTCCACGGGTGGATGAATAAATAAATAAATAAAATGTGTGTGCGTGTGCGTGTGTGTGTGTGTGTCCATACAAAGGAATTATTAATCCTGAAAAAGGAGGAAATCCTGCCAATCGCAAAACGTGGACGGAGCTAGAGGACATTATGCTAAATGAAATAGCAAGACACAGAAAGACGAATACTTGTATGTGAAACCTAAAATGGCCAAACCTGTAGAATCAGAGAGGAGACTGGTGGTTGCTGGGAGCTGGGGGAGGGGGAAGTGGGATTTTGTTGGTCAAAGATTACAAAGTTTTATCTATGCAAGATGAAGACAGAAAAAGGTAACTGTGAGGGGATGGATATGTTAATTAGCTTTATTGGGGTGATAGGTGACAATATATAGGTATATCAAAATATCAGATTGTACACCTTAAATATGTACAATTTTTATTTGTCAATTATACCTTGATAAAGCAGGGGAAATTTTTTTGAAGACTGAAATCATAACAAGTATCTTCTTTGATTATAATGAAATGGAAGTAGAAATCGGTAACAGAAGGAAAATGGGAAAATTCACCAATATGTGGGAATTAAACAACACACTCAAACAATGAGTCAAAGAAGAAATCACAGTGTGGTCAGAAAAGATACTTGATGTGTATTCAGTCTCCTTAAATTTGTTAAGACTTGTTTTGTGTCCTAACAAGGGATCTATCCTGGAGAAAGTTCTGTGTGTGCATGAGAAGAACGTGTGTTCTGCTGTTGGATGGAATGTTCTGTATATGTCTGTTAGGTCCATTTGGTCCACAGCGTTCCAGATTATAGATTCTTTGTGGATTTTCTGCCTGAATGATCTATCCATTATGTTAAGTGGGGATATTGAAGTCCTGCGCTATTACCGTATGGCTCTTTCTGTCTTCAGATATGTCAATATTTGCTTTGCAATTTTAATAATGTTTAAAATGTTTAAAAACATTTGCTTTGCTCTGATGTTGAGCGTGTATATTTATAAATGTTATATCTTCCTATTGACTGGCACTCTGATTATTATATAATGATCTTCTTTGTATCTTATGACACTTTTAGACTTAAAGTTTATTGGTAATATGGTTATCTTTGTTTTCTTTTGCTTACCATTAGCTTGGAATATTATCCCTTCACTTTCAGCCTATGTGTGTCCTTAAAGGTAAAATGAGTCTTGTAGTCACATGTGGTTGGATTCTGTTTTTGTTTTTTTAATTTCTTTGGTTACTCTATGTCTTTTGATTGGTGCGTTTAATCCATTTACATTTAAAATAATTATTAATAGGTAAGGACTCACTATTGCATTTTGTATGTTCTTTTCTGTCTCTTTTGTGATCATTTGCTCCCTCTCTCACTGTCTCCCTTTAATATTTGATGATATTTGGTAGTGATTTGCTTTGATTCATTTCTCTTTATCTTTTGTGTGCCTATTATAGGTTTTTTTTTTCTTTGTGGTTAGCTCCAGGCTTGCATAAAATATCTTATTGTTATATGCCATCTATTTTAAACTGATAACATCTTAACTTACAATGCATATAAAACAACAAAACTACACTTTATTCCCCATCACACAAAACAAAAACTCTGTGTTTTTGTTTTCAGAGTCTGCTTCTTTTACTTTTGTGTAGTCATTAACAAATGTTTATATTTTGACTTTTATATCAGGGTTAAAAGTAATTTACATATGACCACCTCAGTGTGACAGTGTGCTGAATTTGTCTAAAGTGTTGCCTTCACCGGTACGATTTACACTTTCACGTGCTTCCTTCGGCTGCTCAGTGTGTTTCTATTTTGCCAGGCTTGCCCGGCACTCTGTGCTCAGGCCTCAAGGGGAAGGAGCTCTGGGCAGGAGTGAGCTGCTGGCAAAGACCCTCTCTGGCCAAACTTCAGTCTGGTTCCTCTGAACAGTCTTTCCAAATAAGCCTAGGCTTCGGACTTCTGCATATACCTTTGCGCTGCCCAATTTTAGCAAAATTCCTGCTAAGTCAGTTTAGCCAGAAGTCCCCACCCTCAATATCTGATCACCCTCAGTATCCAGTGAAGTCCCCTCATCCTTCTCCATCCTCCAGGTGATGACTCATCACCTGGCCTGCCCCCCACATTCCTGTCAGGCTGGTTCAGCAAGAAACACCCCAACCCATGATGTTTCCTCTTAGTAATTTTCCATCCCCTGACCCTGCTTCTTGGCTGTAAATCCCCCTTGCCCCTGCTGTACATAGAAAGGCTTCTTCTTCTGCCCCTAAACTTCTACTCCTGTGCTCACGGCTGCCTCCTGCTTGGGGAGGGGCTCAGCGTAATGTCACCCCTACTCCCGGGTCTCCAGAGACAAAGCAGCCCCACAGACCTGCTCTACCTGACTGGACAGTGCCTGTCAGGATGACACTGTGCTCACGGGTGCACAGGTTGGCGAGGGACTGTTTGCTGCCACTAGGTGTGAGCTCCAGACGCCAGTGTTTGTGCCAACTATCGGATGCTCCTGTGTATGTCAGTGTCCAGCCAGGGTCTGACACATCTGTCTGTTGGGTGATGCTACATGACATTCACACATCTCTCCCGGATTCTCCCAGGGGCACGGTATTTAGCTGGGCTCCTGGCCTGAGGTCTGGGGGGAGAAGACAATCTAAGCACACATTGCTCTAACCTCCTTTTCCTGGGCATCTGTGACCCCGAGCAGAAGCCGATCTCTCTCATTTCTCCAGGATGGGGATGAAGCAAATGCAATATACTGATTAAACACCAACTCTGTACTGGGTATCATGCTTACACAAAATCTCTGTCTGGTCCAGAAGGCAGACCGTAAAGTGACTATGAGACAGTGTGGTAAGAACCATACCAGAGCTGAGGAGGTTGGGGGTCTAGCAGGTGGCCACGGTGAGGGGATCCTAGGCAAGTGGGCCATGACAAACATGTTCGTGGAGATGTGAAACCGATGTTACTCCCTGGGATGGATGTGGCTTGGAAAGGCTGGTGTTACACAACAGAAGGTACGGCTGGGCAGATGTTGGCCTGGCCTCAGCTCAGCACGAGGGGCCCGTGGTCAGGGCTGGCAGTCGGAGACCCACGCTGGACCTGCCCAGCTGGGTCCCTTCCGGCAGAGGCATTCACAGGGCCACCTGGGGCCCACACTCCTTCTAGATCATGCTGGGGGTACCCTTACCCGTAGAATTCCCTGTGACACATCCCAAGCCCACCTCCACTAGGCCTCTTCCCGAGGGCTGACCACCCCTCCAATGTGCGCCCCCAGCCCCAAGGGCTAACCCAGAGACGGAGGCACCAGCTGGTGCGCCCACATGTTTGTGCATAATCACCTAGGTTGTTGTCTCCTTTGGGCTGGAACCAGGGTTTTAACATGTCTGGACGTGTGAGACATGGACCATCCTTACCCCTTGCCCTGGTCCCAGCATCAGGAGCCACACAAGAGTGCTCAGATTTAATCTGAGCCAGTGAGCGCGTGGAGTCTGGGTAAGCAGTGAGAGCGCAGGTGTGTCTCCAGGTGCCCCAAGATGTTGTGTTGGTGGGTGACGGATTGCAGGGCATGAGGCAGCGAGCCGTGTTAGAGGCCCCCGCACCGCCAGACAGGACATGGCTCTGAGGAGGACCTGGGCTCTTGTTCTGGTCCACCAGTTAGTTAGGTGGTCTCGTTTCCCACAACACAGAGTCAGTCACCAGAATCATCTGCAAATGGAAGCTCGTCCCTGTGCCATTACTTATTTTTTTTTAAAGATTTATTTATTGGGGCACCTGGGTGGCTCAGTCATTAAGCATCTGCCTTCGGCTCAGGGTCATGATCCCAGTGTCCTGGGGTCGAGCCCCGCATCGGGCTCCCTGCTCAGCAGGAAGCCTGCTTCTCCCTCTCCCACTCCCCCTGCTTGTGTTCCCTCTCTCACTGTGTCTCTCTCTGTCAAAATAAATAAATAAAATCTTTAAAGAAAAAAAAAAGATTTATTTATTTATTTGAGAGAGAGAGAGACTTGGGGAGCGCAGAGGGAGAGAGAATCCCAAGCAGACTCCCCGCCCGCTGAGCATGGAGCCTGATGTGGGGCTTGATCTCATGGCCCTGAGATCATGACCTGAGCCAAAGTCAAGAGACGGATGCTTCACCAGCTGAGCCACCCAGGCACCCTGTTCCTGTGCCTTGTTTCGGAACACATCCTACTGTGGTGAAAACCCCAAAAGCAGCTCTGGGCATACGTCCTGGTGTGGGCTTCCTCCCCTCTACTGGAAGGAGCAGCCCATACGGGAAATGAAACTCCCCTCGAGCTTCACCTTGGCCTGCTGGGGCAGAAATGTGCAGGGTCCCCAGCTCAGGCCCCTCCTGGGCAGAGCGGGGAGGTCTCTTGCCCACGAGTGTGGCATACTTGCAGATCCAGGCTCCTCCAGGCCCAGGCATGGGCCCTGATGGCTGGGTTTGTGTGCGGCCCGGTGGGGCTACAGTATTTCGTTCTGAAAAGCCCATCCAGATGTAGCCTTCTAATGGCTTTTGCAGAAGGTCAGTCACCTTCTGAGAATCTGATGTCTGCCAATGAGAGGTTCAAGACTTCCTCAAAATGTGGTGGGAATAGCTGTCTTTGGATTTCCCCTAGGAGTTTAGGGGGCATTTTTTTCTCTTATTAATTTTTTTTAAAAAGGAAAAAGAAATTGCAGCCTGTGTTGTTCTTGGAAAGGAGAAAAGACCCCCAGATGTTCTTTGTTCTCTGTTTCGATGCAGCAAGGACAACCTCCTTCAGGCTGTTCTGGGGCACTGCTCAGTGTGGGGGAGAGGGACCCCCGGAGGGTCTGCGGGGGCACAGCCTCCTGTCAACCCCATGGGCTGGGGGCGCCCTGTGATCTCACCCCCTCGGCGGCTGCAGGGACCAGTGGGCAAGGCAAACAGCCTTTCCAAGTAAATAAGACCAAAACATTTATTTAGTGCTTGCTGTGTGTTAATCAAAGGACACTTATTTTTCTGTGATTGTCATGCCCGTGGGCAACTTAACCGCCAGAGCTCCAGTTTCATCTGTACAATGGGAAGAGCAAGAGGACCAGGCCCTTTGGTTTTTGTGAGAAAAATCACAGAAAAGTAAGCTTCTGCTGCCTACCACACAGCAAGCACTAAATAAACATTCGGATGATACTGTGTGGACATCAGCTTGGTCTCCCTGCTGTCTGCTCTGCGGCCACCGCCCTCCCCAGCGGCACAGATGGGCACTGTCAGCTGGCGTGTGTGAGCCAGGCTCCGTCCTGGGCTCTGGGTGGCTGACAGAGGGGAAAGATGACGGTTAGGTGGAGGGTGAATGACGGGTTGAGCACATGCCTAAACCCCTCCTCCTCTGACTGCACTTTGTCCGGGCTTGGCCGGGTCCCGGGCGAGGGGTCTGCATACAGCATCCACTCAGATACACGTTAGTCAGCACCCGTTCGGACATCAGGTCTGGTTCCGGTGCTAGGGACACTGCAGGGCCGCACACGCGCCCCATCCACCTCACGACCTGGTGGGCACAGCTGAACATTTGCTCTGCGGGACGGCATCAACAGCAGGCACAACCACCTCACTTCATACGGGAAGACAGGACAGAAGTCCCCCACAGTGACCCAGGACACACAGCACCAGCTCCAACCCTGGGGCCCAGGTGTGAGCTCAGCCAGGGTCTGCAAGCCCGCGAAGTTTCCTCCTGAGCCGTCGTCACATGGAGACACACGTATCTGTCAAGGCTGGAAGGAGCTCAGCGTAGCATGAACTCAACAAATGAGCGTTGGGACGGTATTCAAGGCACACCATGGCCAAGCGGTGGAACTGGGTTCGGCCTAGGTCTGACTCCGTGTCCCGGGGCCCTTGCACGAGCCCACAGCCCCCAGGGTGGGGGCCGCGCATGGAGTGGATGAGCAAGGGATGGTGCCCCGGGCTTCTCGGGAGAGGGTTCGGAGGCAGGGGAGACTCATGATCTACTGGCCCGGAGAAAGCTGGAGGAATGGTCCCTGCAGGCTCTGCGGCAGGAAGAAAGCAGCCTGGGACGTCTGCACAGCCTGATCCGTCAGAGGCCAGGCGGAGGAGGTTGGAGGGAGCAGAAACGCAGATGAGATTTGGCCACGGCGTAGAGATGGGAACAAGCACGAGGAGCAGCCTATGCCTGCGCGTGACTCAGGCCAGGGGACAAGCTGCCGGGGAGCCATCTCACGGCGGACTGGGGGAGTTAGGGCACTCAGCAGGCACTGCTGTTACAATCCCCTGTTTCTGTGCATTTCATTTCCTCAAGGGGAACACAGGGCTGGTGTTGCCTGTTTCGTGACGCAGGGGAAGAGACCTAGGCATGCAGATGGCCCAGGACCCCGCAGTCCTTCCCTGTGGTCATCTGCACGGTGATGGAGGGGGATGGCCCAGGACCCCGCAGTCCTTCCCCATGGCTCTCTGCAGTAGTGAGAGCAGGGAGAGCAGGCTGGGCTCCTGGCAGTGGCTCCCACACTGAGCTCATCAGAATATTCTGAGCGCAGAGACAAGTGATAACAGAGTCCCTGCTTGCGGGCGCAGGGGAAGGTATTGTGCTCTCAGGGGACTGAGAGGTGCCTTGCAGCTCTGGCCAGTCCAGAACTGTTCAGTGCTTGGGGTTCTCCTAGTTCACGGGATGACTCTGTTCTGGCATCTCATTACCTAACACGTTCAGCAGAACACGTAAGCTGATAATCCTGGGTGCGGATTGCACGCTCCAGATGGCCCGTGCACCCCTATTGTGTGCACGCATGTGGCCCGAGGGAACATAAGGGCTCTCAGCCTCACTCTCTTGGCTCGTCCTCCTGCATGGTGGAGACCAGGTGTTCCCAGACCCTCTCATTGGTGCTGAGATTCAAGAGAACTGCAACAGCGTGCCCCAACGGTGTCTCAGCAACTCTCATGTTGTAAAGGTTCTTGTTGTTTTTAATAGCAATGATATAACACATAGGGAAAAAATGCTAAATAGGTAACAATGACAGCTAATATTTTCTGACTTCTGTGCCAGGGTGTGCTCTGGGCTTGAAAAACATGATCTCATTTAAATGGGCATCAGCTCCTGGAGGGACTTATTGTCTCTGCCCCTCTACTCGTGACAAAGAAAAGTTACATCAGTTACAAATGGCCACACAAGTCCCGTGAAGACTGGATTTGAGTCAGTGCCTACAAGTCCACGATGCCATAATTCCCTATTGGGCCGTGGGTTTCAGTGGGCCCAATAGTGCACTTGGTGGTGGGGGAGGGTCCTTCCCCCTGAATGAGCCCAGAACTCACAGAAATGGATGCTGTGAGCTCATGAGCAGAGACTGCAGGCTGCACCTTTTCAGGAGGGGGCGTGGCTGGCACAGATCATCCCGATGGCCCAGCAGGTCCTGTGTGATGGGGTGGCCGTGGGCTGGCGATGAGCCCTTCTGGGCTTGGATTAAATAGAAGTTGCCAGGAGCTGCATTTCATCCATACTTAAAAAAAAAATCTGATATGAGGTCTAGAAGGAAATGGTTTTGCTGAGTATTTTGAAACACCAAGGGAATTAAATACTTCATTTTGATTTTCAAAAAAATTAGGCAGGCACGTCACGTCTTCTGACAGCAGAGGTCTGCTCCGAGGTTTCCTGTTTGTGGCTCTGTCCCTGGGGGAAGGTGTTGGGTCACAGTCTAGGATGATAAGTTGCAGGGAGACCCTGGCATCACTTGGGCAAGAGAAAGAGGAGAATGTTCACTGCTTGCTGCAAGCCTTTCCTTTGTCCATCTCTTTCCTGGTTTTCCCAAGTTTTCATCTTCCTTCAAACCCCCACCTGGCCCTTCCCTTCACACTCAGCAGACAATCTAGGGTCCTGCCTGACTCAGGGCCCATCGGCAGATTAGGGAGAAGTCCCCCTCGTCATAAAATGATGTAAACCCATACCACCTGCTGCAAGAATGATGCCTTCCATCATGCAAGGCATCTTTGTGCAGTTCACAACCTGTACAACTGGACACGACCACCCGGCTTGCCTCCATCTCAGCCAGAAATTCAGAGCGATGCTCGTCAAGTCTGGTCTGCCTCTGGAGAAGGTGCCCTAGCGCCTGATGGGGCTGTGAGTCCCCCTCCTCTCCCGCCTCCCTTCCTGTTCCTCTAAAACCATCCATGTTGGTGTCTCCCTTGGCCCTCCACCCACAGCACACGTATTTGGGGACCTCATTCCCATTGTGCTATATGGCCCATCTCTCCTCCCTGCTACAGCGCACTTCCTGGAAGGCTTGCTCATCACCGCCTGCACCCTCCCACACCGCTCCCCTTGCATCTCATCAGGACCCTTTTCCCATGGAAGCTGCCCCTCCCCTGCCCCCCACACACACACTGGTGGGCTGCCAGGGGGGTACGCATCCTCACAGCACCCCGAGGCCAGGGCTGCCATCCACCAGTGTCCAAATCGGTGCCACTCAGACTCCTCGCTCCAGTCCAGGATCACCGACCCATGACGTGGGGGCCCCTGCACCTCCCCTCCCTTGGGCCATCAGACAACTTCCTGCCAAAGGAAACCTAGGGCACCCACTTGCTGAACGGGGAAATTTGGGGTGGCGTCCAGGCCTGCCTGATGATGTGCCACAGTGCATCCATCCTCCATGGAGGCCGGTCTCCCTGGCCCTGGAAAGCCGCCGGGGGACCAGTCCTCCTTGCTCTGAGGACTTCGGGTCCCTTTCTTGTGTTCGAGAGCTGCTGGGGTGTCAGGTCTCAGCCCGAGCGGCTGCCCTGAACTCCCCTGGGCCCTCTCTGTGCGCTCCCTGGGTGGGCCTTGCCCCCGTCCCCGGCGCCACGGAGCCTGCAGCCACGAGGGCTCAGATGTTTGTGGGGCAAGAGAACAAGGGCGTGCGTTTTCACAGCTAGGCCCCCTCGCCTGTGGTTTTCCTCTCCAGCCCTGGGCCTGCTCCCTGCAGAAGCCCCGTGCGCACAGATAAAGGAGAGTTTCCAGCTCGGGCGTGTCCTCCTTGCAGGCAGGCGCCCCCCAGGACCTCCTGGGCCGCCCCGCCCCACACACAGGGCGGTGCCCCCAGCCGGCCTCCAGTGCGGGAGGCCAGTGACTTCCTTCTTAGGGTGCAGCTCCCCAATCCTTCATTTGCAAACATGTATTTCCCTGAAAAACCCACACAAGTACCCACAGCCTAACCTAACGAGTGCCCACACACTTCCTGCTTCTGCTGGTTGCGTAATGGGCCGTGGGGACAGAGAACACAGGGCTTACGGAGTCCGGGTCAGAGTTCTGGGCTCGCATGCAACCTGTTCCTTAGGAGGCCTGATGCAGCTCACAGGCACCCCCACCCCACCTTTCCTGTGCTCCTGACAAAGCTGGTGGCCGTGTTTTGTTATCATGTGATTTTAATTATACACATATTGCAAGGTTCTCTTCCCACCGCCCCGTGTTTCCAACGAGCATGTTCTTCCTGGTGACTCTGCAGTCACGCACAGCAGGGAAGAGGCTCTGAGAGCGGGCCGTGCTGTGATGAGCCCCCCCCCGTCCTGCTGTCCACAGAGCCGCAGGGGCCTCATCCCTGGTGACACCCCCTGCACCCCGGTGGCCCTCGCTGGCCCTGGAGGCCACCCTGCCACCCCCACCCTGAGGACGGAGGCAGGAAGAGCCGTCCGTGCCTCGAGTGGCCCAGCGCAGCCCCTGGTCCGAAGGCCGCTCAGAGCACAGGGACAGCGCGGCAGAGGCAGCCTGGGGGAGTCCGAGCGCAGGAAGTCGAGCTCTTGGGGCCAGCAGCCCGGGCACACAAGGCAGGCTCAAGATGAAGGGCAAGGCAGACAAGGGGAGGATGGGGGCCGCTCTCCACACTCCCCATGGCCTCTGGCCTCAGAGGGCAGGCGGGCACCTTCCTCCTCACGCAGCCATGGTGTTGACCATTTCCTGGGAGCTAAAAGAAGGTTGGCAAAGACAGCAAGGTTCTTATATGAGGAAAACGAGCACACAGAGCAGAGAAGAGAAGCGACAGGTAACAGCCCGGCCGGGAGCACAGGGTGACACCCTCAGGAGGGCGCATGCCGGGTTTAACGCCCTGCTGCCGCCATCTGGAGATTATTATCAATTTTGAACAAGGGGCCCCACTCCCTCATTCGGTATTGGGTCCTAACGAGCAGTGTAGGGAAAAGTGGGACTTTGATTGCGGCCAGCTGACTGGGAGCCTTCTCCAGTCCCGGCCCACGCGGGCTGGAGGGCATCATTGTGCTGGTCCGCGTTTTTCTCGCTAGCACCTGAATGCTCTCACTTCTTAATTTTCTCTAATTTGTTCCTGATCTGCCGGGCTCTCCTTTTAACCCGGGGTGAACGCCCTGCACAGGCCTCTTGACCGTTAGTGTTTGAGAGGCAGCCATCCCAGGGGAGGGAGGAAGAGCACCTCAGCAGACACGGTCTTCCCCGAAAGCCCTTCGCCAAGTCGTCTCCTTGTTGTAACTGGGCACCAAAGGCTTGGAAAGTGAATGTGGATTCCAAGGGACAAAGAAGGCAGGGTTATCTTATGCAAAATGCATGTGGAGAAGTCCAGCTGATGGCTCATCCGGGGGCGCCCAGGGGTCGGTCCCAGTCCACACACGCCGAGGGACAACAGGCCCGAGAATCAGTGGGGAGGGGTCAGCACGAGTCTGAGGGTGGCTCTTGCCCGTGAAAAGAGACTGAGATGACAGAAGGGGGTGGGGTGGCAGGAAGCAGGTGGTGATAGTCTGTGACTTTGAAGGGCCCAACTAGAAATGGTTGGAAGGTAAGTGCTGAACCTGAAATTTCTCCTGGGAGCTGGGGATGGAGCGGGGTGGCGAGCCACAGGAAGAAGGCAAATCTAACCAAAAAAGGCCCTGCGTGTCTAAGAGAATCCGGTTTCTCAGCCTCGGCATATGGACGGAGACAGGCGGGGGGCCGGGAGCGCACCAGGCCTTCTCCCCCGCCCCCTCCGTGTGGCCTTGGACACGGCTGTCCTGAGCAGAAGGAGGGGAAAGTGCATTTCCCATGCCCAGACCTTGGCCAGAGCCTCTAATTCAACTTCCATGAGTGTGTGCTGATGGATTTTGAAAGGGAGGCAGTGGGTCACAAAGGACACACAGCCCTCTGCTGAAGCATAATCAGCTGCAGCTGCTGCCGGCCGCGGCCCAACAGGCAAAGTGGATCGATGCAGCATTCCCGGGACCGCGCGCTCGGCCAGCATGGCGGGCGGTGGCAGTCTGTTATTAGGATTTAAACCACATTGGCAGGAACGAACCACGGAGGGTGCATCCAGACTGCCCCAGAGGGGCAGGATTAGCTCCGGGCTGCCATTTGCAAATTCCTTCACAACATAGTCAGTTTTCTCTAGTTTTCATCTAAATCCAAAAGCTGCCCCTCCTGTGTAAGAATATGGTCCTTAGGTCACCAGAAAAGGCCCCAGAGCAGAGACTGTCTCAATAGAACAACTTCCTTTTGCATTCATCTGTGGGAGGACACTGGATGCTTCCATTTCTCGGCTACTGTAGATAATGCTGCAGTGGGTATGGGGGTGCTGTATCTTTCCGAATTCATGGTTTCATTTTCTTTAGGTAAATATCCAATAGTAGAATTATTGCATCATATGGTATTTCTATTCTCTCTCTCTTTTTTTTTAAGATTTTCTTTATTCATTTGAGATAGAGAGTGAGAACACAAGTGGGGAGGAGCGGCAGAGGGAGAGGGAGAAGCAGGCTCCCCGCGGAGCAGGGAACCCAATACGGGACTCGATCCCAGGACCCTGGGATCATGACCTGAGCCGAAGGCAGACGCTTAACCGAATGAGCCACCCAGGTGCCCCTGGTATTTCTATTTTCAATTTTTTGAGGAACCTCAAAAGATAGTACAGATGGCAGCTACACTTGTGGGGAGTCCAGAGTAATGTATAGACTTGTGAGGTCACTATGTTGTACACCTAACACTAGTGTAACATTGTGTGTCAACTATACTTAAATTAAAAATACATAAAGACGGATGGATGGATGGATGGATGGATGGATGGATGGATAGATGGATGGACGGATAGATAGATGGCTAAGTAGATGGATGGATAGATGGATGGACGGATAGATAGATGGATAGATGGATGGACGGATAGATAGATAGATGATAGATAGATAAATGATAGATGATAGATAGATAGATAGATAGATAGATAGATAGATAGATAGATAGATAGA
>NW_023270615.1:19066112-19091898 GCF_011800145.1 Mirounga leonina
AGATAGATAGATAGATAGATAGATAGATAGATAGATAGATAGATAGACAGATAGATAGAACGAACAGCTAAGGTGCCTAGGAACCATGGGAGCTCTGACTGTGATCAGTGTCCCGGGGATACCCTTGGCTCAGCGTTGGGCTTGGATGGTCATATTTCAAGAGGTTTACACATTCCTATTGTTTTGCATAAGAAAGAAAATTATAAATCTCATTGCTTCACCTGTCTGATGCTTTCATGAAATAATGCCTCTCAGGACATGGAGAAGGAAAATGAGTAGGACAGAGTGTTAGCAGAAGCTGTAGTCCAAAAATAAAGGCATGTGCATGGTTGATTCCTTTCTCCTTTAAAACCTCTTCATTGCGATGTGGGCAATGTGACCTATTGAGAACGGTGGTGCCTCCTACGACCCCGCAAGCCAGCTACGTCTCCGTGCTGACTCCCATCCACGCCTGCACGTTCTCCAGCTCCACGTGAAACCACAGGGTGTTTGGACGCTAGGTTTTTCTGGATGTTTGCATCAAGACACCAAGTGAGAGCAGGCTCCTCCTGGAGCCAGGGGCTTCCGGCTTACTCAGTGAGGTCCCCAAAGGCTCTGGAAAATAATCTAGTCCAGTGATTTTCACATGTTCAAAGCAGCTAAATGCTTTTCTCAACTAAAATTTTAGACAGAAGCCCAGTGTATGAAACCTATATGAGAGTAGCTTCTCCAGTAGGGTGGGAAGAGTCTCACACCCCAAGCTCCAGGGATACCCTTGGCCTGGCCCCTCCAGCACCTGGCTGCACACCCCACTGCTCCTCAAAGCTCACTTTGAAAACTCACTGTGCCAACTCAGGCTGCCTGTGGACAGAGGACATGGAGGCCCAGGGAAGCTGGTCACTACGCGCCTCCAGAGGAAGGTGGAGCCCACGCCTGGCATTGCTCTGCAGATACCGGTCCCACACGGTGCTTACCTCCCACCTAGCTCTTTGTCTCCATGCCTTCTTGTCGGGGGCAGAGAAGTGCTCGGGTCACCTCGTGAATGGTGGGAAAGGGAGTTAGGGAGAAAGAATCTTACGTCGTCAACTATCTGCTCTGTGTACCAGACCATTCCAGGATTGAGTGTTATTTCTCACAACTCTGTGGGCTGACCACAGATTTCTGCTGGTCTCACGCTGGGTGACTCATGCATTCAGCTGGGAGACTCTGGTGCCATTTCTACAGTCCTCCCCGAAAAGCAGGGGCATTGGGCCGGGTCAGGTTTGGGGGCTTCCCTGAGGTATCTAACCAAATAGCCAATAGTGTCACAACAGATCCATCCAGCTAAACTCAAAGTGCATTCTACAACCACTCACTTATTCATTCAACAAACGTTTGTCAGGCAGCCAGGAATTGAGTAGAGGCTGGCTGGCTGGACACGTTCCGGAGCATTCCAAGCTCCCACGAGGGAAACAGAGCAGCCAGTTACCCCAGTATCCTGAACACACTTTGAAGCATAGAAAAGGGGCCCCCGATGCCGCCTGGGCAGGTCAGGGAGCTTTCTCCACTAGACAGTCTGATGGCGTTGAGTCTTGAAGATGCGCGGGTTGTCATCGGAAACACCGCAGGGAGGAGCCTGGGTGGGGAACACGGGATAAAGGGGAAGGCAGTGATGGGCACAGAGCTGTCTTGTTTAGGAGCCCCCAAGAAGGACTCTTCTACCCAAAACAGATTCTTTAGGAGAGGTCGCCACCCAAGGAAAAGGGCCCCTTTTCCTAACAAAGGGAAGGGAAAATGGAGTGAACCCGAGTCAGGCACAGGGTCCCCCGAAGCGAGGATCCAGGGTTCTTGTGTGTCTGTGGGTGGGTGGGCCTCGGTCATTGGCAGGTGTCACACATCTCACAGACGCTGGAAGCGGCCTCAGAAGCCTCTCGCAGTTTGATCCCCTTTGCTAACGGGTAGAACGGAGGGCCGTGGCATGTGACGGCGGTTTTCAGAGGAGCTTCACAGAGCGGTGGTGTGGACGGGCGGGGAGGACCCGCCGTTCCCGCACAGCTGGCTGGCGGCTGTCCTCACAGAGCTCGTGGGGGAGTCAACCCTGTGGCATGGTCGTGTTTCACCATTATGCGCCAGTTAATCGAAGTGACACGGACGATTTATCAAGATGCGCAAAATCCACCCCGTCTCTCTGAGTCGGTCACACGGCCGCAAGCGGCCCCGCGAGGGCCGGCTTTCTCCATTTGATTCGTCGTGTTTTGCTGTTGCTCCCACGTCAACAGCCTCTCAGATGTCTTTTGGAAGTTTGCCGTGTTTGAATCTTGGTGTTGCTTGCCAGCTGGGTAATAAAAATGCAAACTGCAGTGTCTGTGCTAACAAAGAAAAATATGTTTGAGCCGGGGTGGGGAGCTTCCTCCGGGCTCTGTCCCTGGGCGTCCACGTAAGTTTACCATTGCCGTGGACTTCAGTGATGTGCGGGAAGAAGTGGACGGGCCCGGCTGGCTCATACTTGAAATTTGTCCCTTTCAATCCTGGCTTTCTGAAGTGGGGCACGTCCAATGGAGGCCCCCGTGTCGGGGGAGTGGGTGGCAGCTGGGCTGGGCTGCAGGGCCAGTGGCTTGTGTCCCCAAGGGCAGGAGCATCCCCGCGGGCAGGGTCCAGTCCAGGCCTGGCCGCCTGCCTCCCTTCCCTTGGGGAAGGGGCACATCCGTGGGCAGTGGGTCAGCTGTCCCCCCCACAAGCCGGCCTCCTCGTGGGGCCACCGTCATCATAACGACTCTCCGGGGACAAGCACGCTGATGCAAGATTTGCCTCCTCTCTCCCTATTCTTCCAAGAATAATAAACAACTCCAACCCAGACTCTGGGTTGATGTGTATCTCCTGCCCTGGAGAAACATGGAAAGAACAACAATGTCTTCCTACTCAGTCAAGACATTCTGGAGCTTAAAACACAAGATGCATAACCGTGAGCCCCTCCCAGGAAGTACGGCTGGAACTGGGAATCTGCGTGAGGACCGTGGTCACTGCCACCATGCTTCAAAAGTAGAGGGTATTAATAGAAAACTGGAGACAGGACGAGACCAGCAGCTCAGGAGATGACCGCCAGGGGAGAGGAGGGGACATGCCAGCCAGGCAGGGGGGGACCGGGAGTCCGGCGGCAGAGGGAGCGAGCGGATGCATGGGCCGGAATCTTACTGTGGTTTCCGCGGGAAGGAACAGACGAGGCAGCAGAAGCGGGCTTAGGATCGGCTGGTTTGAATGACACCAGTGAGCTCTGGGCTGTCCCCGAGTGTCCGGTACCGGGCCCTGGGGTGACGAGGTCAAGGGATGGTGGCCCAGACCGTGAAGGCTGAGGGGAGGTGGTGGGTGTGGGCTCTGCACGAGCTCCTGGGAGAGTCTGCACTCCCCACAACTGGCCAGCTCTGGGAGGGCAGGGAGGTCCCAGCCGCCCCGGCGACAACACAGGAAGGCAAAGCTCTATGGCCGCAGCCTGTCCCAGGCTGGTGAGGCGGGGAAGGGGCCTCATGGAGCTGTGCTGTGGAGCAGGCAGGGAAGACAGCCGTGGCCCCAGCACATCTGGCAGAGGGGTGAGTGCCCGGGGGTGCTTGTCCTGCAGTGCAGGCTCTGGAGGCTGGGGCAGCCGCCCAGGGGCTTCCGCAGAGGGGTCAGTGGGCGCTCCGAAGGCAGGCCGGGCAGCCGGCAGCACCACGCTGGCCCACAGGGTGGACGGCCACATGGGCTCCAGATAGAAGGAGTGCTTGATGCCAACCTCTTACTTTCTCGAGTCTTTTGACTCCTTGGCAATCCTAGAGATGATTTGCTTCTTGGAGACCGTGTGTGGGTTAAGGAGCGAACCCTTGATAGGCATTCCTGGTCAAGAAGTCATAGCCAAGTATCCAGATCCGGAGCCTGGGAGGCTCTAATCCCACCTTCCTACATACTGGGTTGGGGTGTTCCTCAACTTCAACCTTTGATCCTCAGGAATCTGTGACATAACGGAATTCATTCAAGAGAACTCAATGGCATTGGGTGGAGGCTGAGCAGATGGACCCGCTGACCTCCAGGATCACAAAGGGGTGCGCTCCCACGTCCTGCTCGGCGCGCACCTCCTCACCACATCCGTGTTCCCTTTGCACAGGAAGGAAGCCTCTCCCTGGCCTCTGGCAATGAGCCTGGGTACCCAAGAAAACCACCTGTGGTTGCTGGGGCCCCATGCTGCCCAGGGGAGCTGCCAGAGACTGCAGGTGCGCTTGCTAGAGGTGCCTGAAATGACCTGGTGAGGGGCCTATTCTTTTGCCATGAAAAAATAAAATCAATGAAGTAAAACAAAGTCCCCCCCCAATGTCCCAGAGCTTGGTGTCCTCAGGGGAGACCCTTCAAGAGTGGCAGAGCTGCCCGTGGGAAGAGGAGGGACTTGCTCGTGGACTTGCTGGCTGGGGAATCCAGCTTCTGCACCGTGGAGACCATTTGTTTGGGCTCTGCGGCTGTCACTCCACAGGCCTTGCCTTCCAGACCACATACGACAACGTGCTTATTCTGTGCCTCTCACAAGGACACGTGGGCACTACGTGGTCAGCTGTGCCTTGCCCTGAGCAAGATGAAGTGAGAAGAAATCTAGCATCCTTTCCCACTCAACTGTCCTTGTCTTTGAACAGAAAAACCAGAAATAGACTCTAAGCAAAAGCTCCTACAAGCTCGTCGCTACTTTTAAAATACGCAGTGAGTGAGTCGCAAAGGAGTCAGGTCGTGGAGGGGTACGGAGGAAGCGTAAACAGGCCTCTCTGTCTTGGAGACTGTTCACACAGCCCCACAGTCCACACGAGGAAAGCAGACCCAGTTAAGCGTTCACCTTCTCCAAGATCTTACTCGTGGTCTGGAGCAGAGCTCAGCACCGGCCACCCGGTGACCAGCGGCTCTTCTCCAGGACACTCTCTAACGGCACACAGACCCATCTGACAAAACTGCACATGAAAACAAATGTTCTGGGGATCGGATCACGGACTCTCCTGGCAAGGCCCTCATTTATAGGACTTGGCCAGTCCCTGCCCAGACCATCCTGCGACTGTCCCCAGGGTCCGGGACCCCGTGTCACTGGAGGGCATCTGCCCCACCCACCACCCAACTGCCATGGGGCCCGGTCCCCAGGTTTGTGCACACAGGAAACCTCACTTGTCAACTGCAGGAGTGCCCTTAGCTGGTCCGCATGTGCACAGATCACAAATATTACACAGGCATCCCTGAGAAATGCAAGGATGTATGAAAACAAAATAATAACCACACTTCATCTTTTTTTTTCCAGGGACAAACAATCTGAGCTATTTCCAGTGTTCTCTATTTGTACATAATTCTGCTGAATATACTTTCTAATTTTCATTTTTCTTAAGATTTATTTATTTATTTGAGAGAGAGAGAGCACACATGGGAGTGCACATACAAGGGGAAGGGTAGAGGGAGAGAATCCCAAGCAGACTCCCCGCTGAGCACGGAGCCCGACTCGGGGCTCGATCCCACAACCCTGAGATCGTGACCTGAGCCGAAATCAAGAGCTGGGCACTTAACTGACTGAGCCCCCAGGCACCCCTGGGTTTTTCTTTTTTATCTCCTTTGACATACTCTGTGACGGATTTCCCACTGTGATTTCTCTTCAGCCACGGAAGTAACAATAAAGTTTGAAGATTATTTTCTGTCATTTATATTCTCCTAAACTGTCTCTAATATTTGCATAATGTTGATTTTACATTTAGCTCTCAAATCTAACTGAAATTTATTTCTTAGTAAATAAAAAAACCAATTTAAATGAGGATGGAAAGACACAGTGGGTGTGAATTAGGAATCTAAACCATCGATTTCCGTACGGACAGCAAACTAAGTTAATTTCATTTTCTGACCAGTCTGGCTTTGTCCAGTGAGTTTATTCTTCTCCTGATTACAAATAAACATGCACTGAGATTCTGAATTCCCCTTTCCATGCTATTCATCTCTTTCTGCAGCCCCGTGGCTGCAAAGACCTTATAAAATGCTTTGTTTCTGATACAGCAAGTCATACTCAAGTCATACTTCTGTACATCACCTGGTGCTCATCACGACAGGCACACTCCATCATCCTTATCCCTTAACTCCACTCTTTAATTTTCATTTTAACTAGCAAACATTGTTAATCCACCCAGTAGGTTATGGTGTGCTGGACACTTGCACACCCTCTGCCAAGGCCCAATCCGGGTTTTTACAATCACTGTGAATGTGTATCTGTTGCTCTGGGCACTCTTAAAAATATGCAGCATTGGGCACCTGGGTGGCTCAGTGGGTTAAGCGTCTGCCTTCGGCTCAGGTCATGATCCCGGGGTCCTGGGATCGAGCCCCACATTGGGCCCCTTGCTCAGCGGGGAGTCTGCTTCTCCCTGTGACCCTCCCCCCTCTTGTGCTTTCTCTCTCTCACTCTCTCTCACATAAATAAATAAAATCTTAATATATATATATATATTTAAAAATATGCAGCATTGATACCACACTTCCTATATCTTTCTGTCACATGCCTTTTTCTTAAATTACGATGTTTTCTGCTGTTTAATTTTGTTAATATATGTAGATCTGGTCCATTTATTTTTACTGCTCTGTAATATTCCATTGTATGAATTGTTAAGCTTAAAAATAACACTGCCGACTATTTTACCAGCAATGATGGGCTTCTGCAGGCACGGCAGAGGGTTGCAACCTGGGAGAGACGAGGAGGGTCCAGCAAACGCAGGAGAGGAAGGTGATTCTAAGGAGGAGAAGGAAGGTGTTGTGGGTGGAGGGGGCTGTTTTGAGTGGCAGTCTGTCGGAGGCAAGCAAGAGTCCAGGGCAGTCTGTCTGTGTGGCCTCCGGTGTGGCCAGCACCCCAGCTCTCCTGCCTCGGGGACACGGGGAGGACTCTGCCCCTGGATCCAGCGGTTCCAGCAGCAGTGTCCTGCCCCCCCACCCCCGCCCCCTGCTGCTGGTGGGGCTCTGCACGCTCAGGGCGGTGGGCAGGGGCTCTGTTCCCGGGACGCGCAGCCTGCAGCCCCTTTCTCCCGTCCTCCCAGCTCGTCCCCTGATTTGGTCAGTGCAGATAACAATCTGCAGGAAATCTTTCCACTTAAAGTGCTTATATCCATTTCTGTTTCCTGCCCTGAACTCTGACTCCCCAGGCTGCCACCATCGATGTTGAAAAGCTTCTATTTCTCCTCGCTGTCTGCAGACTGTTTCTTGCCAATCTGATAGGGCAGAAAAGTGGTATTTAAGTGCTGTTTTGCTTTTCATCATGATGAGCATCTTCTCATTTTTATAGGCCATTTGGGTCTTTTCCACTTTAACGTATCTATTCATAGTCTTTGCTTATCACTGTAGACAGGCTAATTAACCCTAAATACTGTAATAGATAAACCCAAATCTTAGTGGCTTAACATTTTTTTAAAAAAATGTTAATTTTGCTCCCTGCATGTCTGATGTGAATCTGGGCTGTTTCCACTGAGTGACTCAAGCATCTTGGGACCCTTTGCCTTCAGCCCCAGGGACAGACAGCACAGACGTGGATGATGGTGTGGGACATTTTAGGAGCCAGGCCTGCAATGGGCTGCCCACGTTCCACTGGCCAGAACTCGTCACATGACCAACCTAACGTCAAGAGTCTGGGAATGAGGAGGTACAGATGGATCCAGATGAGCGCCAGGAGTCTCTGTGAACTCTGCCCTGCTGGTCACAGACTATCGGGTCACCCCCGCTGCCCATGCCTCAAATGTTCTCATATCCACCCCTAGGGAGACCGTGCAGAAAGCCATCCTGTCCCTGCATCAGCCGAGTCCCGGGATGCACGTCCCTCTGCATCAGGACCAGATGGGAAATCTCTCTACGCACTCAAAGGTCGAGTCAGCCCTGCGCCCCATGGGTCCTGTGGCAGCAGCAGGGTGGGGCAGGTGCCTACAATCATCGCTCGTTCAGAAAAAGAAGAAAGGGAGACGCATGGCAGTTACTGGTTCAAAGTCATGGATTCCCGCTAGACGGTCCCTGGGAAGGCGCCTGCCTGTTGAGTCCAGATTTATCGATTAGGCCTTAATTACACTCTCGGGGTGGGGGGGGCTCCCTGATTCATTGTTTTCGATGATACAGCACCTGGGAGGCCCCCCTCGTCTGCTGTCTGAAGTGTGTGGGGAAAGATGGGTGCACTCATCCTTGGGAAGGGGCGGCGTCAGGCCAGCATCGGGCTCATGGGCTGTTGTGCTGGTCCACGGCTGCGCGACCAACACCCCAAAGGCCAGCAGCTTAAAAACAAACATCATTCACTCAGCTAACAAATCTGAAGTTTGGGCAGGGCTCCGTGGTGGCACCGGGCTGGCTCGGATGCCGCTGAAGGACTCACATCCCCCGTGGCTCACTCTCATGGCTGGCAAGCTGGCGCTGGGAGTTAGTTCACCCAGAGCAAGGGGCCAGACGGCCTGGCTCCTCCCGGGGGCTGGGGTGGGGGCGTCTCTGGGATGTCGGGTCTCCTCTCAGCATGATGACAGGGCTCTGGGCGCCGATGTCCCACGAGAGCCTGGCCGTGGCCGTCCCACGATGGCGGCTCCGCCATCGTCCCCAGCGTGCCGAGTCGGGGGAGAGAACACAGCTCCGTCCGTGGTGGCGGGGTGCTGGCCCCACAGGAAGAGCGTGACGGACAGGAGGTGGTGGGGGGGCTGCCGATGCCATCTGCCGTGCCCGCCCACGTGTCGTCTGTGGGTCTCAGCGTGTTCCCTGTCACGTTGCTGTCTCCATTCGTGGTCTCTCCAGTGATGCGATTCCCTCCAAACCTGGACGGGGTCCCCGTCCGCTGGCTTCCAGGGACCACGCCCGGACTCTCCCCTGGATGTTATTCCTGCCTCCCGACCTGCTGGAGGCCCTCGGACGCATATGGGCCTCTTCTCTCTGTTCGTTGGAGAAGGTCTGCTGCCCTCCTGCTGGCCTCTGTTCCTCCAAGTCCCACCTCGCGTTGCCGTGACCTGGAAGCCCTTGGTCTCCCACGTCCAGCCCCAAGGGACTGCAACCGTGAGCTGCCCCTGCTCCCTTCCCCTCTCCTTGCACACTGCCCAGCATCCCCGAGCTCGTCCCCCACACACCTCCAGCCCCGTTCACAGCTCAGTCCACTGAGCCCCAACTCTCACGGGCAGCAGTTTTACCAACAAGGATTTCCCTGTTTCCAGGCTCAAGTGTGGGTTGTCGGGCCACCTGCCCCCCGAAACTAAGGCAATGCCGCGGATCTCAGATTTTCAGAGGCAAGTCGGACATCACCAACAGTGATTTCCTGCTCACATCCCAGTCTGATGTGGATCTAGTCCAGACGCGGGCTCTCCACGCGGATCCGGGGACGCAACACGGTCCCGATGCCCAAGGACCCGTCCATTCAGGGGGCCCTCACTTCCCAACATGGGAACCCCACACGGGTCACATACTCGGTTTCTAAACATAGTTTCTCTTTCTGAATGCTCACTTTGTACCATTTTTCTGCTTAGTTATGCACTGGGAACAGTATTTGTTATTTTATATTTCTAGGTGGTAGTTTTAAACTTGTAGAGTTTGCTTTATGGCTGCAAAGACCTATCTGATTTTTAATAACTGCATATGATGCGTCTATGGATCCGACATAATTGGTTTAAGTGCTCCCCTCAGGGAGCGTTTATCTTGTCCTTTTTTATAGGTTACTGTTGAGTCTTTGCCCGATTTCCCCTGGCCTCCCCCCAATCCCTGGGGTTTAAGAGCTTTATGGGCTGACACAGCTCCTACCACTCTTTTTGTCTTTCTCCTCAGAGAGCAGTTTGCCCAGGGGGTGTCCCTGGGGCTCCCCGGCTCTCCTCCCCTCTGCTCCTTATGCACACTCTGTGTGCGTGCATGCACAAACACACCTCCCTCATCCCATGCCAAGCTCGCAAACAGGATCTGTTCACATCTGTCTTCCTGCAGAGGGTGCCTTTTCACGTTGTTAAAGACGACCTGCGTGTCCGAGCTGTGTTCTGCGTGGGCCGGGAGGACAGATCCCCACTGGCCGCGGCTTTGGTGGAGGCAGCGCGTCGGGACGGCTTGGGGGTTGGGCGGGGGAGGTGGGCGCCACGGTGGTCGACCGGCTCCGGCTCCATCCGCCACGGTGCCCGCCCGGGCTGCTCCTCTTGGCTCTGTCACCTGCAGCACCGTATCCCCAGCCCTTAGTAAAAAGGGGTCACAACAAATCAATGGCATTGTAAAACAATTTTTATCTGCTTTTAAAAGCTTAAAACCAGAGGCAGTATAAGCCGTTCAAGCAGGGGGAAACCAGCACTGTCTCTCTTGCCACGCGTTTACCTACTTTGTAAGTGGGAGCCGCTTCTGTGAAGAGAGATCAGAAAGTCTGCCGGATGCGGATGCGCTGTTGGCACTTTGAATTCACTCACTGAGACTGAGGCGAGGGGGTGGACAACCCCAGGGATGGCGTGGGCGCCCGGTCCCTCGCGGCCAGCGCGATGTCACGGCTCCGGACAAAGCCTCGAGAGGGAAGCAGCTTACGAACCCGTGTGGGCCGAGAGTTGGAACCCCCGAGCCCTGTGAGCGCTCTGGAAATTCAAGGGACCCCCCCCATTAGCCTCAGACGACCACCTACTGAGGCCTCCAGCGATGTTTTCCCCCAAACTGCAGGAATGTTAGCTGGAGGACTCCAGCGTGGCTCGGCCGAACATCATCCTACGTGAACAAACCACAGAGAAGCTCTGACCATTTACGGCCGCAGCCACCTCTGTCCAGGGAAGCACCTGTGGGCCCTGCCGCTCCAGGTTTCCGGGAGGGGCTTTGAGCTGCAACCTCCCGTTCGGAAGTTTGCCAACAACCGTCAGCGACGAGGAGCAGGGGCTTGGGGAAGACGGAGAAGCTTCCCGCCAGGACACGATCTCGCTCACAGTGCCCTTCGAGGTGGTGACAGCAAACGTTTCCTCCCCACTCACTGCAGGCCGGGGGCTTCGGTTCCTGAGGGACGACGGGGCTGGTGTGTGGCGTCTGAGGTGCACTGAGGTCCCCTGGCAGGACCCGCCGAGGACTGTGGTCCTGATTTCAGCTGTCACAGCGAAGCCCCACCGTTGGACCACGCTTCCAGAAAGAAGGGGGAACAGGGCTGAGGGGTGACGCGGGGCCAGGCACTTGACCTGAGTGCACACCCCCTCCCCCTCTCTCCTTTGGTAAAAATGTCAAGCTGGTCAAATCTCCTGTTTAGGAGACAAAGGAAAAAGGAACGAGGGAAACATCTTGTTGGAGGTCACCTGCCGTCCCCTGTTCGTTAGCGGTGGACCAGAGACAACCTGACCACTCCCAGACTTCACAGCCGCCTGGTCTTCCGAGGCGGCCCCACACCTGGCCAGGACCTTTCACCGTTCCCGCCAATGTCTGTCCTCGGCGGAGCCGGCACTCATGTTCCTGCCATCATCGGCACCCGGGTCTCATCTGGAAGAAGCCCTGGAATCCCAAATCGGGCGCGCCTCCCCAGGCGGCCTCCTGTTGGTGGAAACGAGCATCGTCCACGCGGACACATCTCAGGGCCTCATCGCTTACATGTGCATCGGGGGCCACGCACAAGCCTTTCCCCCGACACCAGCTGTCACCCCTGACCCAGGACGAGCACGACCAGCAGGTGAGGCCCCTCACTGAGCTCTCCGGCGGGAGGGCAGGGAGGGTCTATCTGGCACAGGGCAAACACCCTGCTGTGTGCGGCCTCCCCTCCTGCTGCTGGTCCTGCCCCCAGTTCCTAGCACTCCCCTAGCATCCAGAGTGGAGCGTGGCAGGCCTGTGCCCCTCAGAGAACCCATCATCTGAGACCCACAGGCCCTGGACCCTGCATGCCCCCCGTTTACGGCAGCTTATCAGCAGCATCCTGTGACAACAGGTGCAGCACTGGGACGGGGGAGGGTGGCGCTGCCTGGAGGCGTCCCAGTGGCCTTACCCCACCGTCCCCTCGCCAGCCCAGCACACAGTCCCCATCTGCCCTCGTCTCGTCTCTTTCTGCGGAAACGTTCAAGACGAGGCCCTGAGACTCATCTGGCAACTCTGTCCAGCTCTGCCCGCGGTGCCGTGGTTTCTCGGCAGCCAGGAGAGCTCCCAGATTTTGCCAGGTGTCTGAGAGGCCCTCCGTAGCCCAGCGTGGGAATGGAGCAGAGCGCTGAAGTAACGGGGAGCCCACTCGTTTGAGGAGGAGACGGCTAGCAGGGGCCCCGCCATCATCACCAACCCCGAGCGGCTCATGGGACCCCCTTCCTGGGGCCATGAGCCCGTCCAGGGCAGGCTGTGGACGGGGACCCTCCTCTTGGCACTGAAGTTCCCATAAAAGCAACAGCACTGCGGCCCTGCTGTGTGAGCTGGTCCAGGGTGGGCGTGCAGCCCGCAAATACAGGGCCAGCCAGAGCCCCAGCCCTCTGGGCCTGACCTCAGCAGCCCCTGTGACCCCAAACAAGGACACGGCAGACGCAGCGGCCCCTTGCCCGCAGGACACAACCCTCTAGCTTATTCCTGACAAACATTTGCACCCAGAGGCAGTGAGGCCTGAGGTCCAGGCACCAGCCCGCGGAAACACTCCGGCAGAGGAACCCGCTGAACAACGACCTCTGGGTGCAAAGGCTGAAAAAAGCAGATTTATTTATTTGTTTGTTTGTTTTTAAAGATTTTATTTATTTGAGAGAGAGGGAACACAAGCAGGGGGAGTGGGAGAGGGAGAAGCAGGCTTCCCGCGGAGCAGGGAGCCCGATGCGGGGCTCGATCCCAGGACCCTGGGATCCTGACCTGAGCCGAAGGCAGACGCTTAATGACTGAGCCACCCAGGCGCCCCCAAAACAGACCAACTGAGAGGGATTTTGGAGGAGAAAGGAGCAGTTGATGCAGCAAATGACGTGCAGGACATGAGGGACGTTTCCACCAGCATGGCCTCTTTCAGACCCTGACTCAGCAAGCCCCACCATCGGCGTCTCTGAGACAGCTGGAGGAGTGAACTCTGACCGGGTGTGGAGGCCATGAAGGATTTTTGTTAGGATTTGTAGGTGATGATGGGGCTTTGGTTTTATTTTCTAAAAATGGTCTTTACATTTTAGATACATCTATGCTCTATACATACACTTACACACCCACTCACACACAGGTCCCATTCCGTTTCTACACACACTCAAACACGGATGCATGTGCACGTTGACACACGCTCTTGCACACATGTCCTCACATGCACACACACGCACACCCGTCCGCTGGCCCACAGGCCCCCCCGTGTCTCCCTGTGTGCAGGATCGGCCCCGGCCGGGACAGGCCCCCGTGTGAGGTCTTAGGGTCTCGCCAGGAGCACCAGCCAGGCCCACAGCGCCAGGGCCAGCGCTCCTCCCCACACGGCAGCCAGGCTGCAGATCCTAAAGGAAATTTTGAGAACAGGAAATGACAGTCCATCCGGTGAGCTCCCCGGCTGGCCTTTTGACTGCCCCTAATCCCACTTGAGGGCTCCAGTGGTGCCTCCTGGGATTTGTCTCTCTGAGCTCAGGATTTTCTGCTCACGGACCTGCCCTTCAGCACGTCAGACTCATGGGCTCCGGCCCCAAACCCTGGAGGAGAAGCTGGTGCTCGGCGCCTGGGAGACGGGAAAGTAGGGAACCCATAGGACCGGACACACACAGCACAGCTTCTTTTGCCCCAGGGTCTCCAGGAAGAAGAAACAGTACCTAAGAATACTCTGCAAAAGTAGGGATTCCCTTCCTGCACCATTATAATAAAAATAATGTCTTGAACCAAAAGCCCAAGTATTTAGTAGAATTCTCTAGTGGAAGTGCCTGGGCCTGGAGCCTTCTTTTTCAGGAGACCTTCAATTATGAATTCAATTTATTTCATCGTTCTCAGACTATTCAGATTATTTCATCCTGGTTGAGTTTTAGCAGCGTTAGGTTTTCAAAGAAGGCCTTTTTCTTCTAAATATTCAAATTTATGAGCATAAAGTTATTTATAGCATTTCCTTGTTTCCCCTGTAATCCCTTTAACGATTGAGGGATGTCTGCAGGACAGTCTCGTTTCCATCCTGGTGCTGCTGAGCCCTCCTGCTGCAGGCTTATCAATTTTATTGATTTTTTACTTTGAAGAACCAACTTGTAGTTGTATTCATTTTCTCTGTTTACCTGTTTTCTATTTCACTGATTTCTGCTCTGAACCTGATGAGTTCCTTCCTTCTGCTCCTTTCCGTTTGTTTTGCTCTTCTTTTTCAGTTTCTGGAGGAGCCTGGGATGTATCAACTCAAGTTTCTGGAGGTACGGACTTAGATTTATGAAGTGAGACTTCTCTTTTCTAACATAAGCACTTATTACTATGAATATTCCTCTCCACACTGCCCTAGCCACACGTTCTTTTATACACTGTGTTTTCATTTTCCTTCATCATTCAGTTCTACATTTTTTAATTTCCTGTGATACCTCCACTTGAATCCATGGATTTCTCAGAAATGTGCTGCTTACCTTCCACATGTTCGGAGATTTTTTTTTGTCTCTGTGCTATCGATTTCAACCTTGATTCCATTATGCTCACATAATATCCTCTGTATGACTTCCAACTTTTACATTCCTTGCTATTTGTTTTTGGTCCGGGATATGGTCTGCTTTTGTGAATGTTCATGGGCACTTGAAAAAAAAAAAAATGTGTGTTCTCCTGTTCTGAGGTCAAGGGTTATACATGTGCCAATTAGATGCTGTTGGTATATTGTGTTGCTCATATTCTATCCATGCTGATTTTCTCTCCAGGCGATGGGAGGTGGGTGTCAAAGTTCCCAACCATATTGTGGGTTTATTTATTCCTCCTTCAGCTCTACCAGTTTGTGCTTCGTGTACTTTAAGGCTTTGTTGTTTTTTGTGTTCACATTTAGAATTATAATGTCTTCCTGGGTGGGTCGATCTTTCTATCTTTATGTATTGTCCTTCTTCGTCTTTAGTTATTTTCTTTGGTCTGCAGTCCACATTATTGGAAATTACTATGGCTTCTCATGACTTTTTTCCTTTGATAGTCTCATGGGATATCTTTTTCCCATCTTTTTATTTTCAACCTAACTATGCTGATGAACTTAAAGTGAGTTTTTCATAAACAGCATACAGTTGAGTCACTTTTTTTATCCACTCTGCCAATCTTGCTTCTTAATTATAATTGCCCTAAACAGCAGGATCTGTTGCAACTCTCTGCAGTGGAATGTTGAATGTCCCCCAGAGAGCCTGCAGTGGTCTTCAGGAAATGCCAAGGTTACCTTGAGCTGATTTATAATCCAGCTCAGAAATGCAACCTAACACTCTCCATCTGCTCTGGAGCTGCAAGTTTGAAATGTCATAGTAATGACTTCCTTGCCCAGCTCCCAGCCCCTTCCTGTGTGATGGTCTCTCTCCAAGGGGACTTTCTCCAGCACCACCAGATGAGATTCACCTTTTTCTCTTTATTTTCCCAGGGAGTGGAGCCTGGGATGTATCAACTCAAATTTCGGCCTAAATCTGGATCTCATTGTCTACAACCAGGCTTTCTGCTATTTAACCCTTGAGTGCTGGCTCGCACATACGATCCATTATGAAGGGGCTTCTGGAGACTTGTGAGTGTACCAAGAGAAAGGGGGACTCACCACTTAATTCACGTGCTCCTTTCAAGGCCCCAGTTAAGAACCCATGATCTATGAAGGCTTTCCTGCCCAAATCACAGCAAGACCATGTCTCCCATCCCAGAAGTCTTGCTGTATTCATTTATACCACTTGTTTTGGTATTTAAAAATTCAAGAAGTACCCACGGAAAATCCTCTGGCTTCTTAATGCCTCAGTAGGGGAGAAGTAGAGGCGATAAGATGGAAAAGGCTGTGGGAAGGGTGCTTGTGTTCCACGCAGTCCAGACAAATAACAGGTTATTCAACGGCTGTGGCTGGCACTGGGGTGGTGGGTAGAATGGGGTAAGGGTTCATGCTACTCATCTAACAACATCCCAGTGTCCCCATGATGCAGTCATGCTGATTGCAGGTCTGAGTGATGCACTGAAAAGCAGCCAACATCAGTGTCCTCCTGATCCTATCAGGACCCTATCTGGGTGTCTTGGACCCCTGCCTGGGCTCCAGGAAAGGTCTGGTGCTGTACATCTTCCCTGCCTGCATGTCCCACTATGGCCTAAAATGGAGGCCACATGTGGGGAGGCCGGATCAGGGGTGGACCACAGCCATGGGGATTGTTCTGTCACTGGATCTCTGCCTTGATGCTCATCGCCCCAGTTCCCAAAGGAAGACGTACCCCCTAAAGGGCAGAAATATGAAAATAAACTAACTAGATGGCCGACAAGTAAACAGAACCTTGCCCTCACAGGAAAGGATCCAGAGAGCCTGATAGGACAATAGAACAAAAGCCCTCACTCTCATTACTTTCTATCAACACCAAACCCAAACACCACATGCACACCCAGACCTCAGTTCTTCAGAACACGAGCATAAAATCATTCTTGTTTTGGTGGTGGAAGAAAAAAATTGAATTTATATTAAATCTCCTTATAAAGAATGCAGTGAAAGTTGCTGCCTTGTAAACTTAAGCCGTGTGCTAGGAGAAGATTCAGACTGACAAAGTTTATTAGACTTAACTCCAGCCATTTAGTCATCCATTCTATGTGTTTCCTAAAACAGATTCTTACTCTCTGGGGGCCAGACCCAGAGCTCCAATGGCAGCCACATGGCCCTGAGCCTCAGACAAGCTCCATGTGCACCCACATGCCTAGAAAGCAGGTTGTGGGCCCTGTGTTAGTTGGAGAAGTTGGTTGAGTGCTGGTGGCACTGGGCAAAGGGAGATCTTTCATTTTGCCATCAACCAGCGGCAGATAGCCACTCTGCTAACTCGTTGCCCACCATAGGAAACCGACAAAGCACCAAACCGAGGCCCCAGGGTAAGACCCCTGCCCTTGAGGAGGCATAGACACCAGATCCTGTGTACGCATTTTGGATCCAAAGCCCTCCTGATGAGGAGTTTCACTGTCAAAACCTACCTCAAAGGGCGCCTGGGTGGCTCAGTTGGTTAAGCAACTGTCTTCGGCTCAGGTCATGATCCCGGGGTCCTGGGATCTAGTCCCACGTCAGGCTCCCCCTGCTCTGCAGGGAGCCTTCTTCTCCTTCTGCCTCTGCTTGCCACTCCCCCTGTTTGTGCTCTCTCTCTGTGTCAAATAAATAAATAAAATTAAAAAAAAAAAAAAACCTACCTCAAAGAAATGTAATTTCACCTATGTATTCATAAATAAAATGACAAATTAAAACAATTTTTTAGTCTTATATCCCAGTCTTTCAACAAACAGTATAAGTGCAATTGGACATGCAAGAGGCAAATGAAGCTCGAGCTAAACCTCACACCTTATACAAAATTAACCCAAAATGGGTAATAGGTTTAAATGTAAAATATCAAGCTATAAAACTTTCAGGAGAAAATCTTCAGGGCCAAGGGTGATGAAGAGACATGGCAAGGATCCATCAGAGGACAAAATCAGTTCAGCTGGACCTCAGCCACACTAGAGACTCTTGGTTTCAGAAAGCTGAGGTGAAGAGGGTGAAAAGACAAGCCATGGACTGGGATGGATGACACAGGACTTGTACACAGGACATTTACACAGCTCTTAAAACTCAAGAGTCAAAACAAAACCAACCCAATCAGAAAATGGGCAAAAGACATGAACAGGTATTTCATGGAGGAAGTCACAGATGGCCAACGAGCACATAAGTTTCCATAGATAACATATCGAATACATATATATTAGCTATCAGATTATATTATCTATTATCTATCTCTCTATCACATATTCCAACAGCTGAAATAGTTAAACTGCCGAGTGCTGGCGAGGCTGGGGAGAAACTAGGTCTCACATCCATCGCTGGTGTGAGTGTTAGGTGGTGTAGCCACCCTGGAAATCAGTCTGGCAGTTTCTTAAAAACCTAAACATACATTTACCATTCAACCTGGCAATCCTACTTCTGGGCATCAGTCCAAGGGATATAAAAATCTCCACATGGGAACCTCCATACAAATGTTCATAGCAGCTTTATGTGTGATGGCCCCAAACTGGAAACCACCTCAAGAGGTGATGTTTGAACAACGGTGGTTTGTGGATATCGTGGAATGTGACTCAGCAGCAAAACGAAGTGGACCAGTGTGGAGAGATCTCAGGGCAACCCTTACAGAACACTTCAAAATGACAAGACTGTGGAGACAAAGAGCAGACCGGTGGTGTCAGGTGTTAGGATAGCGAGCGGCCAGGGTGGAAATGGGCGTAACAGGGAGATCTCCACGGTGATGGGACATCCCGTGGTTTCGGGGATCATCTACACAGGCGATAAAATGACATGGCACTGCGCCAATGTCAACTTTCTGGCTTCAATAACAGACTATAGTTTCAGGAGCTGTAACCCTCGAGGGGAAGAGGGTGAAGGGTATGTGGGGCATCTCTACTGTTTTTGCAGCTTCCTGTGAAGCCAGAATTATTTCAAAATTAGAAATCTTCCAAGAAACTTACATCTCATGAATTTCATTGAAATGGAATTGTATCTGTTCTAAAAATAATTATAAATTGTTGAATCGGGCTTCTTTTGGTGTTTGATAGCTAGTCAAAGACAAAAAGCTTGGAGGGCGCCTGGGTGGCTCAGTCGTTAAGCGTCTGCCTTCGGCTCAGGTCATGATCCCAGGGTCCTGGGATCGAGCCCCGCGTCGGGCTCCTTGCTCGGCGGAGAGCCTGCTTCTCCCTCTCCCTCTGCCTGCCTGCCACTCCCCCTGCTTGTGCTCTCTCTCTCTCTGTGTCAAATAAATAAAATCTTTAAAAAAAAAAAAAAAAGACAAGAAGCTTGGGATGGAGGGCAGTAGCACCTAGTTTTGGGGGGTGGTTTTTGCCATTAAATATGACTTTATTGTTTTGGCAGACCCACATTTCCCCTTAAACAATGAAAATTTAGCATGGGGACTGACCTGCGCTCTAAGTAAGTTATCCACATACGGGATTTCTAAGACTTACAGTAATCGGGTAAAATACCTCATTAATAATTTTTATATTATTACATGTTGAAATGATATTTTGGATAAATCGGGTTAGGTGAAATATATTATTAAAATTTTTTTATTGGTATAGTTGACACGATGTTACACTAGTTTCAGGTGCACAACGCAGTGATTCAACAAGTCTATACGCTACGCGTGCTCCCCACAAGGGAGCTGCCATGGGTCACCATGCACCCCGATTACAGTACCCCTGACGCTATTCCCCGAGCTGTGCCTTCCATCCCCGTGATCATTCACTCTGTCACTGGAAGCCTGTGTCTTTGGTAACACCTAGTCTTCCCCTTGGTTCATTCATAAAGAGTTATTCTGGCAGAATTAATGTTCGAATCATCGTTGGGTTTGTGTAGGCAGTTTCCACAGACCTCAGGGCTCCCCCTCAGAGGGTCCTACTCTCCCGCCTCCCACAGGCCAGTCTGGGCAGGTACAGGGCTGGGACCTGCGTTGCCAAGAAGCCCAGGTCCTCCATCGGCATCACACACAGGCCGGTGGGGGTGGGGGGTGGGGGCGGATGGTGAATTCAGACCACAGACCACGCTTCGGGCGAGGAAGTCTGGGGCAATACTCTCCTCTCCCTCACCTTCTAGTAAAACAACCCCTATATTTCTTTGAGGGGAGAACCAGAGCACCTTCCTGACTTCTGGGCCCACTCAGCAGGGCAAAGGACAGGGTGGGTGGGGCTGCCCTCGGGGCCTTCCACGACTCCCACGCTGGGAATGGGGGTACAGGTAAGAGACGGAGTGGGATTCGGGAAGGGCCTTGGCACGGCTTCTTCCAAGGTGGCAATGACGTCTTTGGACCTCACTTTCTGTACGAGGGAAAGGAAGGTGCTGGAATGAGCAGGTGAGGCCTTTCCAGCCCGGCAGGTCCTCTGTGTCATGGCCTGTGGGAGCTGGCGTGTGCCGGCTTCGGCCAGTGCTCACGCCGGTGCTAAGCCGCTTGCCGCCGAAGTCTCCAGGCCCTGACTCGGGAAAGCAGAATAAATCTCCGCTCCTCTGGGCCCGCAGAGGTGCTGGGTTCCCCGGACTTGAGGACAGTTTGTTGATCTTTTATAGCAGATTCAGGAAAAAGAAAACGCTCTGAGACTGTTTAGCAAGAAGGCAAAATGGAGAGCAGGAAATCGTGTTGTGCTCCCTGTGTGTCCTGTTACGTCTGACACACGAGTCAGATACGGGAGACAGAAACTGCAGGAAGGGGCCTCCCAGACTGGGTGTCCGCTCTGAGCGGCACTCGCCCAAGGGGCGCCCTGGTGCCCGCCTGCAACCCACTAGACAGCCGTCCGAGGGGAGAATCGCCCCCAACGCGGTAAGACGCCGACCGGCACTCAGACACACGGGCAGCTAACCCTCCCGTCCTCGGCCTGGCCCCCCGCTTCTCCCCAGCCCAGCCATGACGTGAGATGCTTCGTGACAGCACCCAGCTCAGACCTGCAGAGCCAAGCCCCGCTCAGCTGGGTGGTAATCCCCTGCGTGGACGCCCAGCGCTCGCCAGCATGGCTGCGTCACTGAGCTGTCACCCAGCTGTCACCGGCTGCGGCCTGCACACAGACACGCCCATTCCACCCGCGGTCCTCCTTCCCAGGCACTCCCGAGACCCCTCCTCGTGCCTGGTGTTCAGTCCCTGTGTGGGAGCATTTCCCCAGTTTGCAGGGGCGCCATGGCCTGTAATTATGGAAACCGAGAATGGAAGTGTTTTCACTCATACGGGCCCCAGTACGCCACCTACTCAGACAGACAGGATCTGGCGAGGCCGGGGTGGGCTGGGGGCTGCGCCCCAGTCTTCCCATGGGGCCCCCAGCCTGCTCACAGCCCAGCTGCCTTCCCGAGCCCCCGGGGTCACAGAGGTTCCCGCCTGGTTTTCGAGTTCACTGAAATCTGCGCCCCCAACATCCTCCCCACACATCAAAGGGTTTGGGACAGTCCAGGCCCTCGGCTCACCGGCTCACCGAGTGTTTACTGAAGGGGGAGGGGACCAGGAAACAGCTGTGTGACAGGCCCCGGGCTGGGTCCCCCGAGGGTCACACTTGGCCATCTGCATCTCCTCTTAAGGCTAATCTCCCCAGTTCTCAGAGAAGCAGCCCATTAACTCAGACAGCTGGGAAAATGATGGAAACCATCTTTTTTTTTTTTTTTTTTTAACATTCTTATGCAGTGTTTATGTTTCAGGATCCGGAGGGCCTTTCGAACGTCGACCTTTTACCAGCCGTCCAAGCCCGGAGGCGTGGGTGCTGGGAACTCGAGGGGGCCTCGCCCCAACTCACAGACCCTAGGCAAGTCCATGGAGAGCTGCGTGTGCGCGGGCGGCGGGCGGCGGGCGGCGGGGTTTATATCCGTGAGCTGGTCCGTGGCTTGAGGTCGTGACGGTCGGAGGTCTGGTCTGGCTTTCTTGCTGCCCGGTCTCCCCGCAGAGTCCCAGAATCTCAAGTCCGGGCCCCAGCCCCGCAAGGCAGGTGTGTCTTTATCTTTGCCCCATCCACGGAGGGCGGTGGGACCGGCGCTCTGGTCCCAGGATGAGGCCCCCGAGCCCCCTCCCTCAGCTGGGAAGCCTGTGCCCCCCTCCACGCCCCGGCTCTTCACTCCCCCCCGTCTGACCTCCCAATGCAACGGCAACCACACAGCCTGTGATAAACCTCCCTCCTGGCTCGGCTGGAATTCGCACCCACGCCGAGGTCTCTCTCCAGAAAAATAGATGCAGAACAGGATGCTGGGTCATGGGGACTTGGGCTGAGTACAGAGGATGATAAATTCTGAAGGAAAGTCGTATTTTGCCTTTCCAGCACAGTCCGCAGAAACTTCGGCCCACAGTTTTCAAACTAATACAATTTTAGGAGGTGCCTCAAGCCCCCCTGCCCCTGCGGCTCTGTGGGCGTGGTGTTCTGTGCGTGGGTCTCAGAGCGCAGCCCTGGGCGGCTCAGGCGGAACCATGTCCCCTCTGCACGTCCAGTGCTGTTCTTCACATTGTCCAGCTTTCAGAGCACGGAGGGTCTGTTGTATGGCAAGCTCGCTCCTTCTAAAAGATCTCGGTTTCACCTGAACTCTGGCATGTGGAGTGGCCATTCCACATGAAAGCAGAGAGCCGTGTGTTTCCCAGTGCGAGGCCCAGAACGGCTGACCCCGGGTCCGTGGATGATATGGGCACCGAGGCCTCGCACTGTGGGCCCCTCCCTCATTTGTCTCCTCTCTCTCCCGCCTCTCTCTGGCTCACCTGGAGCCCAGCGGCCATGGCGCGAGGAAGCACAGCGCACATGGTTGTTCTGACCGCACCGGGCATCCGCCGCTGGGGGAGGCTGGGCCACTGAGGAGCTGACACCAGATTTCCCCCGGCCCTGTCGAGCCCAGAGGCAGGTCCATGGGCACAGTGACATGGTCGTCTCCAGGCACTAGCCTTCTCTGGGGTCTGCTGTGCGGCCACCACGGATGCAGTCCTCCGTGGGCGTCTGCTGGGAGCTCGCCGGCCACACTGAGCAGGCGCTGGGGACCCAGAGACAGCGCGTACCGTGCTCTGAAGGGCCGCATGCCCGGAGCCGTCGGGCTGTTGGCACGGGATGCCCTGTGCAGCAGTGAAATAGGAGACACGTGCTGTACGATTGTCATAGAGTGGGGATGCGCCCCAGCTACAAGGTGCTGTGTGCATAGAGCAGGGGTCCTCTGGCCCCCGCCCGAGCATGAGGGGGACGAGGTGTGGGAGGAAACTGTGGGGCGGTGCAGTGATGGATGCATCAGCAAGAAGGGATGAGGAGCAGGGAGGAGCCCAGCCAGTCCCGCCCCCTCGGCTACCCTTGGTGTCAGCTCCCAGAGGGACAGCACCTCACCACATGGCACTGGGGTGGGTGAGGGGCCCCGAGGCCTAGGTGGGGCCCAGGGGGCCAGTTGGGCTGGTGAGGGGGGACACAGAGCTCTGAAAGCTGGACGGGGAGGACTCATCATCAATCCAAAACGAAATACCTTGTGGGGTTGGGGTCTTTCTTTTGCAGCCAGTCAGCCCCCCTTTGCTTCAGAAGCTCCTGGATGAGAGGGGGCTGCAGCAGGAGAAGCTGGGATGCCCCGAGACCCAGCAAGCGACCCCTCCCAGCCTGGCAGCCTTATCCTGCAGCCGCCGTCTGTCCACGCTGAGCAGGTCCGGGCCCTTCAGGAGCCTCCTGACCCTTCCCCTCCCCACATGGCCCCTGCAGAGGTGCAGGCTACGGGAGTCCAGCCGGAGCCCCCACTCTCCCGGTGCCCCCCATCGGGCTCACTCAGCTCATGGGAAAGAAAGGAGCTTTGAGGACATGCACCCCCAGAATGCTGACTGGCCACCGCCTGTTTTCCCCACGCTGCACTAAAATGTGGGCTCTGTCTGACTGTGTCCTCTGAGTCCTCAAAGGCTGGATCCCCGTCCTGGTCATCTTTCCACACTCAGCACTGAGCTCGGGTGCTGGTTTGCCCACACATGGGAGCACATGCAGGGACCGTCGCATCCAGCACAGCGCACTCCACGCTCGTCGGTGTGGGTCCCTGCGGACAGGGAATTTCTAACACGCAGCCGGACCCCAGGGAAGGGCCATCGGGCGTGTCCGAAAGGAGGGCATCCTTCGGTGTTGGATGGAGGGCTCCTATCTTCTGAATTCTGAAATTCTCAGGATTTCATCCCGGGCTGGACTCCTGTGGCGCAAACTCCGTAGGAATCTGATGCCGTCGCCGTGGGCAAGCTTTTCCGTGGAGGGTGTTGGTGAGTGGTTGGACCTCTGGCTCCCCTGCTGGTCCTTCCTGAAGAGCATGCCCATGCTGCGTGGTAAACCCCCACCAGCCCTCGGAGGGCTTGGCAGAAGTCGAGCCCACTGGAAAGCATGGTCGATTTTCGTGAGACCTATAGGAAGGAGCCAACGCGACCCCGCCCTTTGTTCTTCCACTTCCGTCAAGGCCTCCTTGTTCTGGGGCCTCCCAGACGCCAGGGCTGAGCTGCAGAATCGGCCTGTCTCGGGTAAAATGGGAGCTGGGCATGAGGAGGGGGTGACCACTCCATTGGACAATACAGCTGACCCCGTGGCCTTCAGCTTCCTCCAATTAATTTAGGGATGGGCGTCAAAGGCGCCTTCTGGCTCCAATTCTCAAGGACACTCACTTTCTCCTCACTTGTGCAGTGTCTTGCTACCTGGGCGAGCGCTGTGCCTCTTCGTCCTGCGACGAGCTTCATGCACACCTGTGTCTTATCATCGTGATGCTTGGGTGGAAACCATTTCTTGGTAAGCTTAAAAAAGACAGTTAGGGCACAGCCTGTCCTGGCTCCACGTGCGGGGAGTGTGCCCTGAGCGCACTCACCCCTGCACACACTCCCCCTCCCAGCCCTCCACCCTCTGCGCCGTGCAGTCCCCGGCTGGACCCACTGGCCCAGGCTCCGGAGCAGTTCAAGGTGGTGGCCTCGTCCTGTTCCCAGGCAGATAACCGAGGGAGGAGTCTGTATGTTTATTTTAAGAGTGGCTTCCAGAAGGCAGAGGGCCCGTCATGGAGGAGAACAGACCAGACAGTGGATGCCCTCTGGCTGTGTAATTGCTACTCTGTGTGCAAGGAAATGAGCGGCCACAGCTAACAGGTAGCCAGTTTGGGAGTAGCCGAAAAGTCCTGTCCCCACAAAGAAATGACACCGTCACACAAAGCAGAGGGTTTCGGTCCCTTTCTTGAAGATCCAGGCAAAGCCACAGAGAGCAGAAACAAGGCCAGTGTAACCATCTCCCGGGTGTAATTTCCAGCCATCCTCAGAGAGGCCCGAGCCCTGCCTGGCGACTGCCCTGACCTCAAACACGCACAGAGGGGAGAGAGCTCCACCTCCGCCACGGCAAGGAGCAGGGAGACTTCTTTTCCTCTGAGGCTTATCTGGGTCAGGACCACGCAGGGGCATAAAACAGAGATGAGGCCCCAGGAGGAAATACCGTCCCTCCATGGGCCTGGGCCACTCCGTGGCATCCACGGTGGTCAGCAGCTCTGTGGCTGTGGTCCAACAGCCTCTGGCAGAGCCTGGGGGGCACCAGGACGAGGGACTTCTGCCTTGTTTCCCTCCTTCTTCGGCTTTGCTTTTATGGGATTCAATCCTTAAGGTAGATTGCTCCAGGGAACTGATTCTAGGGACACACGAATGGTTTTGCCCAGAGAAGGGAGAGCCTTGTTCTGGAGGCATCTGTCAGGAAAGGAATTAGTAGTCAGACCAGCAAGACTCAACCTCACGCAACCCAGTGGCCAGAGTCAGGACGGGGTCTGCAGC
The DNA here is from genome assembly GCF_011800145.1 of Mirounga leonina. Taxonomy (NCBI): domain Eukaryota; kingdom Metazoa; phylum Chordata; class Mammalia; order Carnivora; family Phocidae; genus Mirounga; species Mirounga leonina. The sequence continues at coordinate 19,091,348 of NW_023270615.1, forward strand.
CAGTGCTCTGAGGCTGTCCCATTGTGCATTCTGAGTGCAGAGAAGCCTGCTTGCCTTCCCAGTTATGAGGCATCTCCCATTTCGTGCTCTCAGAGCACTCTGAAATTCTCCTTCCGAGCATTTATCACCCCGGCCAATGAATAACTGTGCAATTATTTAGTGTCAGTCCTTCACTCTGCAATGTGGATTAAGGGTCAGCTCCCTACCTGACTTCTTCACTGCTACATTCCCAGTGCCTAAAATAGCACTTTACACATGCAAAGAGTTCATATTCATTACATAGGTAGATGGAACAGGGATGTATGGATGGGTGGATGGATGGATGGGTGGATGGATGGGTGGGTGGATGGATGGGTATTTGGGTAGATGGATGGATGGGCATGTGGGTGGATGGATGGATGGGTGGGTGGATGGGTAGATGGGTATTTGGGTAGATGGATGGATGGGCATGTGGGTGGATGGATGGATGGGTGGGTGGATGGGTAGATGGATGGATGGGTGGGTGGGTGGGTGGGTGGATGGATGGATGGGTGGGTGGATGGATGGATGGG
>NW_023270615.1:19106898-19115707 GCF_011800145.1 Mirounga leonina
AAATGGCCAACAGACACATGAAAAGGTGCTCAATATCGCTCGGCATCAGGGAAATCCAAACAAAACCTCAATGAGATACCACCTCACACCAGTCAGAATGGCTAAAATTAACAAGTCAGGAAACGACAGATGTTGGCGGGGATGCGGAGAAAGGGTAACCCTCCTACACTGTTGGTGGGAATGCAAGCTGGTGCAGCCACTCTGGAAAACAGTATGGAGGTTCCTCAAAAAGTTGAAGATAGAGCTACCATATGATCCAGCAATTGCACTACTGGGTATTTACCCCAAAGATACAAAAGTAGGGACCCGAAGGGGTACGTGCACCCCGATGTTTATAGCAGCAATGTCCACAATAGCCAAACTGTGGAAAGAGCCAAGATGTCCATCGACAGATGAATGGATAAAGAAGAGGTGGTATATATATACAATGGAATATTATGCAGCCATCAAAAGGAATGAGATCTTGCCATTTGCAACGACATGGATGGAACTGGAGGGTATTATGTTGAGTGAAATAAGTCAAACAGAGAAAGACATGTATCATATGATCTCACTGATATGAGGAATTCTTAATTGTAGGAAACAAATTGAGGGTTGCTGGAGTGGGGGGTGGGGTGACTGGGTGATAGACACTGGGGAGGGTATGTGCTCTGGTAAGCGCTGTGAATTGTGCAAGACTGTTGAATCTCAGATCTGTACCTCTGAAACAAATAATGCAATATATGTTAAGAAAAAAAAAAGAAGAAGAAGAAGGTAGCGGGAGGCGAAGAATGAAGCGGGGGAAATCGGAGGGGTAGAACCATGAGAGACGATGGACTCTGAAAAACAAACAGGGTTCTAGAGGGGAGGAGGGTGAGAGGATGGGTTAGCCTGGTGGTGGGTATTGAGGAGGGCACATTCTGCATGGAGCACTGGGTGTTATGCACAAACAATGAATCATGGAACACTTCATCTAAAACTAATGATGTAATGTATGGGGATTAACATAAGAATAAAAAAAAAAATGTTATGTATGGTCCAAAGTAGCCAATGAAAGCTATTTGCAGGAATCAAACTGCCCCAGAGCCTCGTGCTGGGTGCTGTGGAAGGTGGACAGCAAACGTGGTTCCAGCCATCTCTGCCAGGTCACATCTGCATAGATGAGCTGCCACAGTGCCTTAGTACATGCAATGGGACTCCATACCCACCTCTTTGGCCCAACCCTTGTGAACTGGGAAGGACCTGTGTGCAGGCAGTGTGGGGGATAAATACGTTAATCCACACCATCTGAGCAGCGCCTGACCCGCAGTCACGAGCGCTAGCCATCCTAAGTGTCTTTGCTCATCTCAGTCCAGTGACAGCCAGCCGTCAATTATGCAGAGATCAGCTCCTGGGGGCACACCACTCAGGCAACATGTTTAACCTTCTGCTTCATGCTTTTTGGGTAAGTTTGCTACTTTATGAAAAATGTCATCTGGGACAGAGAAAAGATGAAGCCAAATGGATTCCATTTTCTTCTTTCTAAAAAAAGATGAATGGGGACAGTAAGGGAGGTTCTGCAACTAAGGCAGGGGACGGCCATGGCCAGGTAGCCCTGCCCATGGAGTCAAGGAGTTTGAGCTTCATTGAGGGGCAGTGAGGAATGTCAGCAGAGCACACCCAGCTCTGTGCGTCAGGAGATTCGGTGGACAGCATCCATGACAGCCCAAGGATCCATGCATCCTGGTGTTCGGGCCCTGTGACCCTCTCCCCTCAATAGGGACTGAACCTAGTGAATCACTTCTAATGGACAAAATACAGCAACGGGGGTGGAATGGTCAGCTTCCTGTGGCTCCTATCCGGGATGCCTCTCGTACTTTCCTCTTGCTCCTGCTGAGTGAAACCAGCTGCAGTGGTGTGAGCTGCCCTGTGGAAACCCATGAAGCAGTGTAGTGAGCTGGGAAGTGAGCTCTTTCCCAGCTGAGCCTTCAGATGGTCCAAACCCCACCAACACTATTGAAGCCTTTGAAAGACCCTGAGTCAGAGACACCCCGCTAAGCCTTATCCTGATTACTGCCCCACAGAAATGGTGAATTAATAAATGTGTGTTATTTTAAACCATTAAGTTTGGGGCTAATTTGTTATGCAGCAGCAGATAGCTAATACACATAACTATTCTGGCTAGTATAGGTAATACATTGGGGTCAAACTGGATGGAGGAAAACCAATAAAATGGCGGCCACAGTAAGGGAGCAAGGGAAGACCCGGGTCTGACCTAGGGTAATGTTGGTGATGGGGGCAAGAAGTGGTCAGAGAACACCAAGGTCAGGGAACAATGCAAAGGCAGACTTGGGATGAGCACAGCAGATGCATGTGGTGGATCCCATATATTTGCTAGAAGAAAGCTGTAAACATGACTCTGAGCTATTAAGTGGCTAATGCAAGAGGAAAATACCACTGGTTACAAAATTCACAATTTGTAATATAAAAACAAACCATTTTCCAAGGAGGAGTCTAATTATTACTTAACCTAACATCAGAGAGAAGTTATTTCCAAAATTCAAAACAAGGTACTGCTTCTTGTGAAAGGGTGTCCTCTACCTCCCATGGCAGCCGATGGCATTAATCCCACATAAAATCCAGTCAGGGCTTCCTAGTCCTTACTACGGGGCAATCAGGGCACACCACTGATGGATCCAGGCACAGACTGTTGGCTACCCAGGAGGAGACTTGGACCCCATGCCCATTCTCCGCTTAGCTTTTGTCGAATGTCCAGCAGCACAGAGTTCAAGGTCATGCTCTCTGGTGGCAGCTGGAGGTGAACACTGAAGTGTGAACACTGAAGTGTCAACCCAGGCAAAGAGAATGGTCTCTAACTGTCACACTGGGTGGGGAGAGGGGGATGTTCAAAGGGAAAGAACATTCTAGAAACAGTGAACAAGTAAATTTGGACTCACTGTAGCTTCCAATGTTCTACAACATGGAGACAAGCTTAAGGTTAGCCTAGAATATTCAAAGCAAGTGTAACAAAAGCCATGAAGGTCCCTGCCACAGTCAAACTCCCATGTCTGTGGCCAGCAGGGCCCCGGGCTGGTCCTATCCCTGGACCTGGTGGGACAGGCTGGGTAGGACCAGGACAGAAACGTTTAGCTTGAGGAGAGCACCAGCATTCCACTGTCACTTTGGAAAGCCTCACACTGTGAATTCCAGAGAGGGATGGACATGAAGGGAGGAAAGTGGGCTAGCATTTGTTGGGAGGAAGCAGTGCTGGGAGGTGACCTGACACATCCACTCCAAACTCTAATGGTCTGTGATGGCAGCCACGTCCTGCTGATGCCACCCTGGGAAACTGGAGAAAGCACCACAGCATCTGTCTGAAGATGCAGGAGATGGGGTTGCTGGGACTTAACGAAGGTCCCAGAGAGCAGGGGGACACTGTGGTGAGCCAGGCACCCTACACAGATTCGCCTCTGCAGGGATGTACCGATGTGCAAAGGCTGAGGACTCAGTAGGACAGAGCTGTGGAGACACAGGGACCAGGGCCTGAGAGACCAGTCATCTGACAAGCAGAAGATGCAGAGACATGAGTCTGACCTTCTGAGCCAAGTTCTAACCTGGAACATTTGCAGATTTTAAAACACTTGTTGGTGTGGTGGACTGAACTGTGTCTCCATGAAAGTCATATGTTGAAGCCCTACTCCCCAGTGTGATGGCCTTTGGGGTGGGCGGAGGCCTTTGGGAAGTAATTGGGTTTAGATGAGATCAGGAAGGTGGGGCCCTCGTGATGGGGTTAATGTCCTTATAGGAAGAGACACCAGAGATCTTGACTCTCCCTCCTCCATGTGAAGACACAGAGGGAAGGGGCTGTCTGCAAGACCAGAGGAGGGTCCTCAGCAGCACCAGACCACACCAGCACCCTGATCCCCGACATCCAGCCTCCCAAACTGTGAGAAAAAATGTTGTCTAAGCCATCTAGCCAGTGGTATTTTATGATGGCCGCCAAGCAGACCAAGATAGCAAAACAAACAGAACTTTGGTGAACTCGCATGCCGAGGGATTGGAGTTCTGTGCCTGCCTCTGAGCAGGATCCTTGCAAACTCCCTAGGCTTTGTTAGGACCCCAAGACACGACACCATGCCAGGATTCCACCAGGCCCCAAACCAGCTCAATCCGTAAATGAATGCGTGTGATCTGCACCCCTCTATCAGCATGCCAGAAACTAGCTACCATGAATCCTTCCTGGAGGCGATGTTACCATCTGGAGGAGCATGGTGCAGAAGAAATAGAACTTGAGACACATAAATCATTTTAAATTTTCTGGCAGCCATATTTAAAAAGTAAAAACAAACTGGTGAGATTAATGTTAATAACGTACTTTTCTTAACCAACATCTTCAAAATATCATTATTTCAAGATACAACCAATATAAAAATTGAGATATTTCACATTTTTTTGCACCAAATCTTTGAAATCCAGTATTTTACACAAAACTAACCACATTTCAAGGGCTCAGTAGGCACCTAGTGGCTACCCTATTGGACAGTGTAGACAGGACTGCCACAGTTTCTTATGTGCAATGTCTACCATGCAATGAAAAGTTTCCAGATATACCGAAAGATAGAGCCAAGAGAAAAAATATATATAACAGATCCAGATAGGAGAGCGATCAGACACAGACTTTAAAATAACTGTGAGTCATATGTTCAAGAAATCAAATGACAAGATGGGGACTTAGCAAAAAACTCAAATTGATAAGAAAGAAATCAAATGGAAATTCTAGGACTGAAGAACCCAGTGACCGAAATCAGGAGCTCGATAGGTGGGTTTACCACTAGATTGGTTACAGTTCAAGAAGGGATCAGGAAGCTGAAAGAGAGGTCAATAGAAATACCCAGAATGAAAGAGAGAGAATTTAAAGAGCAATAAAGGACAGGGGCATCTGGATGGCTCAGTCAGTGAAGCATCTGCCTTCAGTTCAGGTTGTGATCCCACGATCCTGGGATTGAGTCTTATGTCGGGCTCCCTGCTCGGCAGGAAGTCTGCTTCTCCCTCTGCCTGTTACTCCCCCTGCTCGTGCTCGCTCTCTCTCTCTCTCTAATAAATAAATAAAATCTTCATTTTTATTTTTTTATTTAAATTCAATTAGCCAAGGTTTGATATAATGTTCAATGATAACATCTTTTTAAAAAAAGAGCATAAGGACAAAAACCATTTAGGAAAGAAGAGTGACACACGGAGTGGCCTAATGTCACGTCATTGAAGTGTTAGTGAGGAGAAAGAGATGATGATGGGAGCAGGATTCGAAGGGAGCCTGCAAATGTGAGAGGTTCAGTGAGCCCCACACAGGTTACATACAAAGAAAACCCGACCTAGGGAGCATCATGGTAACCTGCAGAAAACCAACAACAAAGAGAACGATCTTCAGAGTCACCAGAAAAAATGTCCTGGCACGTTCACTCCAAAGGGGCAGCGGTGAGGCTCACAGCTGACTTCTCAGCAGAAACCATGAAAACAGAAGACGGTAGAGGCATCTTCTCAGTGCTAACGGGGAAATGCCTGCGCAGCGCAAACGGGGGAGAGGTCAGAGGTCATGCCCTACATTTCTACAAACGAAAAATGAATTCCTATCTGTCTCTTGATGACACATTCAGCTTTGAGGAGAGTTTTTACTATTTTATTTTAGCCTCTTTGGCTCTTTACTGTCAATTAATCTTTTGCGTCTTCTGCGTCCTTTATGCAACCAAAGCACAGCATTATATGAATTCCAATTCCAGGGAAAAAAGTTAATATACTACTGATGAAATCATGAATCTTGTCTTTGAAAACTGTATTTCATTAGTGGAACTTTCCTCTCATCAAAGGCTTACAAGCCAATGAGGTCATTGCCAACTCTAGCCGCACATTGTAGTGACTAATTAGAATGGTATGTGGTTTCTAAGCACTGAAATATTTCACTGACATGGCGAGTGAGGTCATTGACAGCCCCAGGCTTTTCAGTGAGGCTGCCTGAGCAGGAATCCAGACTCTACCTCCTATTCACTTGTGATCTTAGACAACTTACATAATCTCTCCAAACCCTGGTTTCACATATGACAAAAATATCCATACCCTAGGAGTTTGTGAGAGAGAAACGTAGCAGTCTCAGCACAGTGGAGATTTTGTTTTTTTCTGACAGGCACAGAATCCAAGTTTGCAATAACTTGGCAATACTAACAAAAGAGGAAAGTTCTTTGGGCAATGAGCACCCTCAACACTCACCAATGGCACCAGGGACATGGCGCACCCACCCTCCATGAGGCGTGTTTCCCTGGGACCATCTCACCATGGAGCAGGGTCCGTGTGTCCCTGTTAGCAACAAATTGTTTCTAAAAGCAAGAAAGCAATCACTTTGTAAAACATTCCCACCTTCTGCGGGGCGCTGGGGTCCCTGACACCAATGACTTCCAGAAGCGCAGAGCTGTTTCGTGGTGAGTTTGTGGGTGTCTGTCGGTGGTGCACCTGCTCTTGCCCCTGCCTGATGCGGGGCAGCGATGTGAAAGTGAGGCTTTGTCTTCTGGATTTGGGTTTCTGGTCACTGGAGTCTTCCTCCGATCCCTTGCTTCTGTCCATAAGCTCCATTTCTCGCCCTCAGCCAGGAGCAATGGTACGAGCTGAGACGTGGAGGCCGGAGGGGATGAATTCTTAAACAATCCCTCCGACAATTATGGTTGACCCTTGAACCTAACGGGTTTGACCTGCACGGGTCCATTTATACACGGATTATTTTCAATTAATACAGGACATACTGCAAACGTATTTTCTCTCGTGATTTTCTTAACATTTTCTTTTCTCTACCTTACTTATTATAAGAATACAATATATAATACACACAACACACAAAATATGTGTTAGTCGACTGTTTATGTTATGATAAGGCTTCCAGTCAACAATAGGCTGTTAGTGGTTAAGTTTTGGGGAATCAAAAGTCATATGCAGATTTTTGACTGTGTGGGGAACGGCACCCCTAACATCCATGTTGTTCAAGGCTCAACTGTGTCCTAAAGTGGGACAAACTCACTAGAGTTCATTTTCGTTTCATCAGAACAATTACAAAAGTAAGAGAAACATGGCATGATTTTTTAAATAATTTTTTTCAGGAACTGATAAGCAACACATGCACTGCTTGGATTCAGTTTTGTAATTCTAATGTCTTTACGTAGAGTGTGATCCAAACCATACTGCTGAAAGCCCGGATTCTATTTTTTTTCAACTAGACAATGCATACTGATGATCTCTACCTACACTTTTTCTCTCTTAACCAATGAAATATTTCATTCTTTTATGCACATATAACCTACAGTATAGAAAAATAGACATATACAAATGTGGACATGTATCATAAGTCTGCACACATATCATGAAAGTCAACCTCTGATGTATTCACAAAATGAAAGCTTTCGAGGAAATCAAGAAGAAAGTAACCTAACAGGTGACAACATCCCCACTCCCCCAGGCATGGAGGACGGGGTCCCACCCTTCACAGCTCAGCCTCCACCACAAAGCTTCGTCCTCTGTTTTAAGGACTGTGGCTGGGCACTAGATTTTTTTGTGGGGGGTGGGAAAAATGTTCTGCTGCTGAAAAGTCAAAAACAAAACAAAAGACAAAAAAAACAGTTTTCAAGTAACAATCTCATCCTTTATAAAAATTCAGCAGACGAGAACCCTGACATGCAGGACTCCTCCTGTCCACGGCTCACGTGGAGGTGCGCTGTCATGACAAGGCAGAGGTGCTGAGCTGAGACCAGGAGGCAGCTGTGAGCTTGCCGGCAAGGTGAGCCCAGAGTCCCACATGGGAGAGAGACCCTGACGTGGGAGCAAGGAGTGATCCAGAGACAGGTGTGGGGGGCACCTCTGGTCAAGAGCCCCAGGCCCCCGTTTCTGCACGTTAAAGGTCCTCTTTGGCTGTTCCCTTCATGCACACAGGGGTGCTCCTCGGCACCAGGCCAGTGACACCCTCCTCCTGATACTGTACCTTTCCTCATGGGCCTCTTGCAAGTACAAGAATATTCACTTGATTGTACTATTCTTGTATTGTTCTTTCCCATAGCCTTGCCTCTCCTTTTGAAGATAGTCTTTCTCATGGATTTTTAAAGCGTCCTTTCTCTTACTCTGTTTTTCTGAAATATTTCTGCTTCCTTTGAATGCTGCTATATGATATGTATTTGTACCGCTCGGTTTTTATTCTGCTGCCTTCTGAAGCACAAAGCAGATCAATCATTAAATTCCTCCCTGTCAATTTTTTTGAGAGATCACAGCATCCAAACACTGAAAGAGGCCTCATGGGGATAATACAAAGGCTATAAGGAATGAGAAGTGGTTCCTGACCTTGAATAAAGGGTGAGAGGGATAGAAAGACCCTGCTGATTAATACCTCACACAGCCAGGACTCAGCTCAGCACTTAAACCATTCCTTGAGTTCCAAAAGGCCCTGAGTAACATCTGTGGAAATAGTACTTTCTGCAACCCCTGTTTAGTAGAAAAAGTTTTCATCTCTTCTCCAACAACTTTGAACCGTGTCTTACAGCCTACCACATAGTAAAGTCTCAATTAAATGTTTTAGGAGAGAAAGAAGAATGGGTGATAGATGGATGCATGTATACATGCATGGATGGGTGGGTGGATGGGTGGACAGTGCATGCATGGATGCATGGCTCGATGGGTGTGTGGTTGGCTGGCTGGCTAGCTGCCTGGATGGGTGGTTGTGGGGACAGATGAACATATGGGTGGATGGGTAGGTGAATGGGTGCATGGATGGATGGATAGATGATAGATAGATAGATAGATAGATAGATAGATAGATAGATAGATAGAT
>NW_023270615.1:19115717-19153979 GCF_011800145.1 Mirounga leonina
GATAGATAGATAGATAGATAGATAGATAGATAGATAGATAGATAGATAGATGTACTACTTTATTTGACACTGGACATCCCAGTAGGGAGTGAGCCAGGTGTGGCATCCTAAGTATGGCTGTGTCTACATGAAGGAGTAACTTAACCTTTCTGCATCTTGTTTCCTTATCTGTAAATGGAGCCAGTATAGGTCCATGATCTCTTACCTGAAATTTTTGTGAATTTATTAGGGATTCAGAAGTTTCCATAAGAGGGTCGTATAGTATATTACTATACTTCTTTGCCACCAAATGAGTTATGAAAAACTTTTGGTTTTCAGAGCATTTGGATCTTAGCATTGAATGTAACCGTATGAATTTGTCTTTACCCTAGAGTTCATTTGAGGATTGCCATAGACTCATAAGCATGTATGTGGTTTTACCTGATGATGTTTTACCTTCCCCATAATACTATCTATAATCATCATGAAAGTAAGAAGCATGTTCAATATGATATGCCTGGCACACAGCAGGTGCTCAATAAAGACAAGTGGGAGGAAAAGTAGGAGGAACTTCTGACTTCTACACGTCCCTGCACCATGATCTGCCAATAGCACCAGTGAGCTCATGCTCTCAACATGGTGGACACGTTGGTTCCTGTCTTCCTTAACCATCCACATGCACCTCCATTGGCCACTTCCTTCTGGAAGCACTCTTTTCCTTCCTTGCTTCCATGACATGGCATCTTCCTGGTTTTCTCCCCTCTTCATCCCCGTCTTCTTTTAGAGTGCTTCTCCCACCTTCCTGTCCCCCAGATGTCAATACTTAGGTTTCTGATTTCAATGCTCCTCTCACCCTCCCCAAACTCTCCTCAGGATATCTCACCTGTTCTCTGAGTTTGATTATAGCACATATGCTGATGACTTCCAATTTATGACTATCCCCGAGGAAGAGCGCTTTTGAGCTTTCGACCCATATGCCTGTGATGTCCGAGACATCTGATAAGCACCCAATCCCCACATACTCAGAAGAATCCACCTCGTTTTGTCCAAACTTAATATTCTCCCTCTGTTCTAACGTCAGTGAAACGCACAACATCACCAGGACGAGAACCTGGCAAGGGGTGATCCGGGGACCCCTGGGGGTCCCCAAGATGCATTCAAGTTTCCACAAGGTCACAAACGAGCATGGGCAAAAGCCATTCAAAGCACAAGAGAGAGCAGTGGATTTTAACATAATAGAATGCAAGTTTGTGGATATGGTTTCAGCTTTCACTTAGCAACTAGCCTTTCAGAAACTACCACTTGTTGAATTTTGGTGTAGTATCAAAGGAAAATATGCATAATGATCTGAAAAGACTATTAAAATATCCGTCCCTTTTCCAACTGCCTATCTGTGTAATTCAACCTTTCTCTGGGTACATCAGCCAAAAAACATTCCCCAGAGACTGACTGTGGAAGCAGATGAAACCATCTGCTTCTTCCATTGGGCCAGACCTTAGAGATATTTGCAAAGAGGTAAAATGATACCCTCTTTTTGCCTGAAGCTTTTTTGGTTTTTGAAAATAGAGTTATGTTTCATTAAAATGTGCTATATTCATATGTAATGAATAACTAATCATTGTTATTTTTAATAGATTAAATCATTTATTTATTTTTTTTTTAAGATTTTATTTATTTATTTGAGAGAGATAGAATGACAGACAGAGAGCACGAGAGGGAAGAGGGCAGAGGGAGAAGCAGACTCTCTGCCGAGCAGGGAGCCCGATGCGGGACTCGATCCCGGGACTGCAGGATCATGACCTGAGCCGAAGGCAGTCGCCCAACCGACTGAGCCACCCAGGCGCCCCGATTAAATCATTTTTTAGATTTCTGTCTTAATTTCTAATTTAACGAATATTGGTAGATAAAACCCACAAAAACAAAAGCTTTTTATTTTCGAGTATAAGGGGAGACCTGAAACCAGAATGTTTGAGAACGTAACCAGTTTCCTTCTCTCTGATCTAAGCCATGCTGGCCAGAGCGCAGGCAAGGTGAGGCCATTACCATCTCCCCCAGGAAGCCCCCGAGTGTGTCCCACTGCTTGGGGGTAAGCCGGGACGCAGGGTCTTTGTGATCCTCCAGGCTGACGCCTTTACTTCTGCTTCCCTCTCTAAGCTCCACCCAGGCCGAGCGCCTCGCATGCTCTGTCACATTTGCTCACTATCTCTAGAATGTTCTCTCCCTACCACCATCCCTTCTAATGAGTCCATGAGGATGCTGTCAAAACCAACTTAAGTTGAGCAACAGAGGACCTTTATTGGCTCATGTTAGCCAAACTGTTCAAAATGAGGGCTGGCTTTTGTCAAGGGCTGAGTGGCAGCTCTCATCTGCCTTCTGCAGAAGAAGCTTGTCACGTGGCCAGCACTCTTCGAGGTGGTCTGATAGGGCCAGCAAGCCAGGGACACACACTTCCCTATCGTGCCCGGTGATTCACTCTCTCTTCTCAAATACTCTAGGGCTTCCCTCCAGTAGAAGTAGCAGTGATAACCAACAACCTGGGTCCCCAAAGTCCACAGCAGATGCCCCCAAGGACTCCCACTGCACAACACACTTGTCTGCCACTGACGCTTCCCGCTGAGCAAGGAGCCCGACAGGGGACTTGATCTCAGGACCTTGGGATCATGACCTGAGCCGAAGGCAGACGCTTAACCCACTGAGCCACTCAGGCGCCCCAAAAGGCAGCTCTGGATTAATCAAGTCATGAGAAGGCTCCCAGATAAAAATCTCCGTTTCAAAAGAAATGATTTAATATCTTTTTAAAACAGACGTACAAATGCGCCGGGACCGGACCGCATGTGACATATTTTATGCAGCTCACTGCATTGATCCAGAACCCAGTTAGAGCTAAAAAGCCAGAATATGCCACCGAGCCCCGGCTGTGCCTCTGACGTCTGGGGCCCTGCTGGCTCTCCCAGGGCTGGGCAATTCTAGAGACAGAAGGCTGGACTTACCTGCAGACACACTCAGGGGCAAGCCAACTCTCCAGAGCCCGCCCCACCACCTCCTCTATCTGCACTCACGCTCTGGGCCACTCTCACTTCCCCCGGTCACCCAGGGCCAGGTGCCGACACCCGGGACAGCCCCCTACCCCAGAGCCTGCTGGAGTCATCCAGACTTACCAATCCTAAGCCTGCCTACGCTGCCTCACCTGTTCCTTCCCGAAGAGACCGTAATAAAGACTCCTGCCCACCTTTCCCCCCAACCTCTGCCTCCTGACCAGTCCCCTTGCTCCCCCCATGTGCTCCTCCTATCGGGAGCCAAACTCTGCACACCGGCGGGTACAGGAAGAGTGCGGGGCGGCCACTAACTCCTCTGAGGCCTGAGGGTCATCCCGCTGAGGACACTGTGAGCATCGGACGAGACAGGACAGCTGCTTTGTAAAGGGCTTTCATCGTGATAATATCATCTTTGCCCCATAAGCCGTCAGCATCAGTCCGTCTTGAGGTGCTCTAGGCAAACTTGCGTGCTGATCTTGTTCCGAGCAAGAGAGCCACAGAGCCAGCCAGGTCCCTGGTTTCGGGCTCTAATGTGGAACGGGTCGCTCGTCTATGCCATGCTTCTGGTCAGGCAGAGACCAGCACTGCTGGGTTGAAACTGCATGCTAGAGGCCACAGCTAATTTAAGACAAGCGAAAACATTGGAAGTCAATCCCAGAGAGGCCGGGCGTCAGACGGCCACGTTACATGTCAGAACCAAGGGAAACGGGGCCAGAGCAGAACAGAGTGTGTAAGTGATGCCCGCCTTTCCTCAGAGACAGGACCGAGTCGTGCCTGGGCCGATTCCTTTCTCACAAGACCTGGAAGCCATCTGCTTGGCTCACAGCCCGCCGATGGTTAATTTTACTGAGGCTGGGAAAAAATGTGTGGGTGGCGCTGAATGAAAGCTCTTGTACTACGTGGGTGCACGAACGCATCCGTGTGCAGAGGCAGACCTTTCCGACTTCACGGCTGGGAGGCTCTGTGTGGGGCCCAGCACGGTGCTCTGACCAAAGGTGTGGCCAGAAACTCCCTCCTGCCTTGGTCAGTCAGACCCAGGTCAGCGGCTGGTCTGTCCTCCCGTAAACACTGGTGTTGAACTGGTTCCCCTTGTTTACTGTCCTACGGACGTGCTTACGGATAAGGCAACAGTCACATATCCTAACAGAAACGGTCAGAAGAGGTATTTCTGTTTCAAGACCCCATATTCAGACATGGGAGGTTGTCTGTAGCCCAAATGGAGCAGAGAACATGCTATTGAGTGAGGTTTATGCATTGCGTCCGTTACAACCCTTTCTCCGGGGTCCTACCCTATAGAAGGAGACGTTGTATTTACTGAGGGCCTCCACGGGCAAGACGCCATTTACATTTGACGGCTGAGTGATTTGTCGGCCCAGCTTGCCAGACATGCAGCGTGCTGGGGACACAGAGACGAGTAAGACAGTCCCTGACCGTGGGTCACTCTCAGGCCAGGCAGGGCTTTAAAAAAGAAAAGGATTAGGGCGCCTGGGTGGCTCAGTCGGTTAAGCGTCTGCCTTCGGCTCGGGTCATGATCCCAGGGTCCTGGGATCGAGCCCCGCATCGGGCTCCGTGCTCAGCCAGGAGCTTGCTTCTCCCTCTCCCACTCCCCCTGCTTGTGTTCCCTCTCTCGCTGTCTCTCTCTGTCAAATAAATAAATGAAATCTTTAAAAAAAAAAAAAAGAAAAGAAAAGGATTAGAGTCCCGCATTTCTATCATAAAATTATGATTGTGGGACTATGAAGCTAAAAAGACAAAACTGTGTATTTATCCAAAGGAACTGAAACCAGGATCTTGAGGACACATCTGCACCCCCATGTTCACTGTGGCATCATGCACGGCAGACAGGATGCGGGGAAAGCTGAAATGTCTGTCATTGTGGATGAGGCGATAAAGAAAATGTACTGCGTGCACACAGTGGACAATCGTTCAGCCTTAAAGGAGGGAAACTCTGACCCCTGCCACATGGATGAACCCCGAGGACATTGTGCCGAGTGAAATAAGCCAGTGACAAAATACCGTTCCACTTGCACAAGGGACCAAGAATAGTCCAACTCACAGAGACTGCAGCATGGCCATTGCCAGGGACTGGGGGACGGGGTCAGGGGTGCCATTCCAGGGGCTAGAGATCCAGCCATGCAGAACGAGCCCTAGACACCTGCTCACTGTCCACTCAATGACGGTTAAGACGGTAGATTTACATTTTTGGTTTTTACCACAGAAAAGTGGGGGCGGGGCAAGGTCAGAGATGACCTCCTGAGGCAGGGCCTCCACTGAGACCCAGCTGAAGCACTGGGAGGAAGACAGTGTTGCCCCATCTTACAGACAGGGAGTCGAGGGCTGAGCTCCAGCCCACGTGATGCGGGAGCCCACGACTCTCGGTCATCCCTGTGTCCGTCCTGAAGAACGTGAAGTCCGTCGGACACATCTCAGAAAATGTGCACTCGGCAAGTCAGGAGGGGCAAGGTTTCCTATGTCCTCTACTATTTCTGCAAGCCCAGAATGAACTAAATCAAGAACCAGAACTAGGGGAAATAAAGGAAACATTTTTGTTTATCCCTATTTCTTTACTTACTATTCATGGACATGACTGTATAAAAAAAAAAAAAAACAAAACTATGAGTCTTTAAAGCTGTCACATGAAAATTGTCCTCCAGCCAGACAGTGATCTCACTCCCATGGAGCCCGGTTGCTGGAGGAAGCTTCCCAGAACTCGCTCCCTGAAGAGCCATCGACATCGGGAGCAGACGTTGGAGCCTTCGCAGCGGGCAGGAGAGCAGGCGGCTCTGAGAGCCTTCAAAAAGGCCTAAAATATCATCTTGTGAAGAGACTTACAGACCTTCCTTCTTATTTGGAAATTTCGTTCATCGCTGTTTTGTTTGAAATACAAACACCAAGTCAGTCGGGTACGCCAGAGAGACGTACTACCCTCGCCCCCTAAAAAGAAACACGAATTCTGAAAAACACCTATAAACAAGATGTAGAATGAGTAATACAGCCACGGATGTATTATTGGATTATGGTCATTGCTTTTCTTGGTTGTCAAACTACAGTGGATGCAAACCATTCACAGGGTGGTATTATGTGAATGGCTCTTACCTGGGGAGACTTCGCCTCCCGACGACATTTCTGACGTCCTGACCTTGCCGTACGGCTGGCGTCTAGTGGGCAGGTGTCAGGGGTGACGCTCAACATCCTACAGGGCCCAGGGCAGCTGTCCACAATAAATAATTATTTGGTCCAAAATGTCAGGGGTGCTGAGGTTGAGAAAGCCTGTCTTCTGCCAATACTTAAGTTCTCTCCATCCTTCCCGCTGGGCCTCAGATCAATAGAAAGAATAGGCCCTTTCAGTCTCTGCCAGGAAATCCGTCCCCAGGAAACACAATGCTCACGGCAAGGAAATGTTTATTTTCAACTGTGATATTTTTATACAGATGACATCAATTCATCTAAGAGGGGATAGAATAACAGAATGCAAGCAATAGGGACACCAAGGTTTTTTTCAGAGGTCTGTGCTGCTTTTTACATCATATCAAAACAGGACCGAAATGGTCCATTTTCTTGATCTGCTACCAGATCCAGGAGGAGACGGGGTCCGAATCAGTCCTGCTGAGCATCACTGGGCCTCCCCCACCCTGCTCCCTGGGCGGCCCCCCACTTCGGGCTGATGGGGACAGTCAAGGCCTGGGGGCTGACTTCCCCTAGAGACAGGCAGATTCAAAGGCTCTGATTTCCCATCAAATGCAATGCTGAGCTCTAGGCAAGTACAAGGACCACTTTTAGTCACACTGAGAGGCCACTGAGGCCGGTAGCTCTGTGTTGAGGGCAGATGTGTGTCGAGGGCAGGTAGGGGGGTTTTGCCTTCGACCCATCCCCCACCCTGCGGGAGCAACGAAACACCAATGTGTTCGTGTACTGGCAGCTGAATGTGAGCACTTCATCACCTTCCCAGAGCCCCGCAGAATGGCCTGCACAACCTTCCCTCTGTTTGCTTGGGAAGCGGTATGATAGCCTTCTCCATAGTTATTTAGTAAATGTACGTATCGAGATAGAAAACAAGTGAGTTTTCTGGGGAACTGTAGTTGGCCTCTCTCCTCCTGACTTACAGCAGATCTGCATCCCACCTTTCTGGAAGGATTTGCAACTCCCTTATTCAGCAATATTCAACAACACCACAATGGGACGACCCCTTCTGCTTCCCAGGAGGACACGGAGGGTGGGGAGGATCTCCGGCTCTGTGCAGGGCGGGGCCCAGAGACCTCCCCGACTCATAAACCCCTCAATACCATAATCAGCAGTGGGGTGCTAGCCCGACTTCCAGGGAGAGGAGCCCGATGGTTGGGTCCAGAATGGGATGCCAGGGAAGCAGGGGTAGGGAGGGACGGGGATGGGGTGAGTCGGGAAAAGAAAAACAAACACAAGAAAATGCTTTCGGGCCAGGCTCACCTCCGAAAGGAGCGCACTGATGGCCGGGTCTCACTGGAGATCTCCCGGAGGCCTGGAGGTGACGGCTCTTGCACACAGTCCAGCAGGGAGCAAGGAGGAAGGGCTCCTAAGCTGGTCAGCAAGTGCCCCAGGGAAATCGAGCTCCCCCTACCCCTGGCCAACAGAGAGTCCCTGGGGGTGGGGTGCTGTCAGCCGCAGGCCACAGGGAGACGCCGCCAACACAGGACAGTGATGCAACTCAGCACACCTGCCTCCAAGGAGGACGGGACTTCCCTCTGCAGCCCATGGGGATTCGGCTGCTGCCAGGCCCCACCTTCCTGGCGAGGTCAGAATACCATCAAGCAGAACATCTGGGTGAGCAGAGCTAGAACAGTGTGTAAATGGGGTCTGCGACAGCCGTGGATGTGCTTACGGGACCCAAAGAGCCAAAGAAGGATCTTGACTTTAGTTGGAAGGGTTTCACTAGGCTAAGGCTTTGGGTGGGTCCGGGCTGTGCCCCAGCTGCCAGAGGCGGGTACGGACAGCAGGTTCAGGTGTGGCTGCGGAAGGGGTTCGGGAATCCCTGGGGCCTAGGTCCCAGGATCCATGCAACAGACCTTTCTGGCAGCTCAGGAAGAGGTAAGAAGCTGAAAGCAGAGATTGCTGGCAGCCACGTACGGCCAGGCAACCGCGGGCTGCCCTGGAAAGGCGTGCCCGGGGCACGGACAGGGGCGTGCCCTGGCAGGTCTCGGGGAGTCAGCGGCACGGCAGGCCGCTGCCCGCATCTGTGCCGCATGGAATTCTACCAGGTTCTGTGTGGGCGTTGGGCTTTCACAATGAGCGAGATGAATAACGATAAATAAAGAACACGTTGTTAATAGTTGGTGATAAGCACTAGACGGGGAGTGAGCAGGGGGTGGAAACGGGAAACTGGCTGTAGGAGGCGGGGGCAGAGCCCATCCCTCCCCTTGTCCCATCCCACAGGTGGCCCAGAACAGCTTGCTACGTGATCCCGGTTCTGCTGCTCTCGGCCGGGGACGTTCTGTGCTGTAGGAGCACGCTCAGCCCACGTGCCAGGACCCAGAAGTTATGGAGAGATGACGGCACCAGGAGCAGCACCCGGCTACCTGCCCCTCGGGGGACAGTCCACAGGCTTTGTCTGCACAGCCACTGAAAGGGTCCCAACGGCGCCCTCACTGTGTTTGCCCAGAACAATACTTCCGTCCTTGCCTCACTTCCACCCCTCCGCCGCCCCAAGCTTCCTGGAATGAATCCTTGCCTGGGGACTCACGTCTGACACTGCCTTGCATGCTCCAAGATCACCACACCAGAGGCCACAGTTCGTGGATTTACAAACTGTCCCCAAACACACCCCTTGGGTGTAGAATGTGCTGCTTCCGCCTGGAATGGGCTGTGTGCACCCAACTGTCGGTCTGGAAACCTCCTCCTCGGGCTCAGGGACTCAGCGTAGCTGTTGCCTCTACCAAAATGTCTTCCTGACCCCCCGCATGCAGGATGCCTGCGCCCTGCGCTCCCGGCCTTGGGCGCTGCATGGGCTGGGGTTGGGTGGACTTGAAGACAGCCCCAGAAAAATTGGGGGAAAGGGAGAAAGGAAGGGTGTGAATAGGTCACCATGAAGAAGAATATTCTGTGTGTTTGGGGACTCATAAGAAAGGCAGAGAGCTTAGGGCGGAGCAAGATGGCGGAGGAGTAGGAGACCTGGATTTCGTCTCCTCTCAGGAATTCAGCTGGATAGGGATCAAACCATTCTGAACACCTACAAACTCAACAGGAGATAGAAGAAAAGAAGAGCAACAACTCTCTCATCAGAAAAGCAACCACTTTCTGGAAGGTAGGACGTGCGGAGAAGTGAATCCGAGGCGATATTCGGGAGGATAGACGGCGGGGGAGGGGCCTCCGTCGGCCGCTTCTGGCAACTGATAGAGCCGCGGGGCACAAAATCGGAACTTCTAGAAGTCTGCTCCGCCGAGGGACGTCACTCTGGTGGCTAAGCGGGGGGTGGAACCCTCCAGGACAGTGTGGTCTCAGGACCCTCAGGGTCACAGAAAGACCGGGGGTGCCTGAGGGCGGCAGAGCTCCCAGGGATCGGAGCAGGGAAGCCGGCTGCAGAGGCCGAGCCGAGACGCGGGCTCTCAGCTCGGGGTGGCCATTGACCGGGATCCGCGGCCCAGTCGGGCCCCTGCTCCTCCAGCAGGGACCCCACAAGCGGCAGATCCGGGGAGACTCCCCTTCCTCCCCCGGGAGGAGCCGCGCGGGAGGGCACCGCAGGGATCTGCTGGGTCTGGAGACTCCACCTGGGGTCGGGGGCCAGAGAGAGAAACGCGCCGTCGCAGGCCGGGGGAGCACGGAGGGCGGCCGGAGACCGGGGAGCCGGGAGTGACTGACGGCTTTTCTCTGGGGGCTCAATGAGGAGCGGCCCCGAGTTCTCGGCTCCTCCAGGCGGAGATTGGGAGGCCGCCATCTTCACTCCCCGCCTCCAAAGCTGTACGGAAAGCTCGCAGGGAACAAAAGCCCCGGAGAGCAAACCCGAGCAGATGACTTAGCCGGGAGGGGGCAAGGGCGGGGCAATTCCGCCTCCGGCAGAGACATTTGGAAACCACGGCAACAGGCCCCTCCCCAGAAGATCAGCGAGAACAGCCAGCCAAGACCAAGTTTACCGATCAATGAGAACGGCAGAACTCCAGCGCTAGGGGACTACTGCACATAGAATCTATGGCTTTTTTACCATGATTCTTTAGTATTTTAAAGTTAATTTCTTTAACTGTCTTTTTGTCTTATTATTTCTTTTTGAATTTTTCTTTTTCCCTTTTTCAACCAACATCTTATCAATCCCTTTTTAAAAAACAAAAAAAAAAAAATATTTTTCATTTTTAGAGTCATATTCTATCCCTTCATAGTAGTTACCCATATTTTTGGCTTATATATATAAGTTGTTCTCTCTTTAAAATTTTGAGATAGTTTCTTCTAACAGATTAAAATATACCCTAAATCACTAGTATATGGTGTTTTCTATTCCCTGCCTGATCACATCCTCTCCCTTTTTTTTTCTTTTTCTTTTTTCTTTTTTTAAATCTTCTTCTTTCTTTTTTCAAACAACTTATCAATTCCTTTTATAAAATTTTTTATAATTTCCATCTTTACAGTCATATTCCATCCCTTCATCATATCAACCCTTAATTTTGTACATATATAAGTTTTTCTTTCTTTAAAATTTTGGGAGGCACTTTCTTCTAAAAGACCAAAATACACCCAAAATCTAGTGTGTGGCACTGATCTATATACCATATAGATCATATTTGATCACATTCTGGTTATTTTTGGTTGTTGTTGTTTTGTTTTGTTTGTTTTTGTTTTTATCTTTATCTTTTTCTTTTTCTTTTTTCTCTCTTTCCCTTTCTTATCCCACTGCTTCAGGTCTTTTCTGATTTGTTTACAGTATATTTTCTGGGGACGTGGTTACTCTGCTAGCATTTTGTTCTCTCATTAATCTATTCTCCTCTGCACAAAATGACAAGACGGAAAAAATCACCTCAACAAAAAGAACAAGAGGTAGTACCGACTGCCAGGGACCTACTCAATATGGACATTAGTACGATGTCAGATCTAGAGTTCAGAATCCTCACTTTAAAGATACTAGCTGGGCTTGAAAAAAATATGGAATTTATTAGAGAAACCCTTTCTGGAGAAGTAAAAGAGCTAAAATCCAACCAAGTAGAAATCAAAAAGGCTATTAATGAGGTGCAATCAAAAATGGGGGCGCTAACTGCTAGGATAAACGAGGCAGAAGAGAGAATCAGTAATATAGAAGATGAAATGATGGAAAATAAAGAAGCTGAGAAAAAGAGAGATAAACAACTACTGGATCATGAGGGCAGAATTCAAGAGATAAGCGATACCATAAGACGAAACAACATTAGAATAATTGGGATCCCAGAAGAAGAAGAAAGAGAGAGAGGGGCAGAAGGTATAATGGAGCAAATTATAGCAGAGAACTTCCCTAATTTGGGGAAGGAAACAGGCATGAAAATCCAGGAAGCACAGAGAACCCCTCTCAAAATCAATAAAAATAGGTCAACTCCCCGACATCTAATAGTAAAACTTACGAGTCTCATAGACAAAGAGAAAATCCTGAAAGCAGCTCGGGAGAAGAGATCTGTAACCTACAAGGGTAGAAACATTAGATTGGCAACAGACCTATCCACAGAGGCCTGGCAGGCCAGAAAGGACTGGCAGGATATATTCAGAGCACTAAATGAGAAAAATATGCAGCCAAGAATACTCTATCCAGCTAGGCTGTCATTGAAAATTGAAGGAGACATAAAAAGTTTCCAGGACAAACAAAAACTAAAGGAATTTGAAAACACAAAACCAGCCCTACAGGAAATCTTGAAAGGGGTCCTCTAAGCAAAGAGAGACCCTAAAAGCAACATAGACCAGAAAGGAACACAGACAATATACAGTAACAGTCACCTTACAGGCAATACAATGGCACTAAATTCCTATCTTTCAATAGTTACCCTGAATGTAAATGGGCTAAATGCCCCAATCAAAAGACACAGGCTAACAGACTGGATTAAAAAACAAGACCCATCGATATGCTGTCTGCAAGAGACTATTTTAGAACAAAAGACACCCCCAGATTGAAAGTGAGGGGGTGGAAAACCATTTACCATGCTAATGGACACCAAAAGAAAGCTGGGGTGGCAATCCTTATATCAGACAAATTAGATTTAAACCAAAGACTGTAATAAGAGATGAGGAAGGACACTATATCATACTTAAAGGATCTATCCAACAAGAAGATCTAACAATTGTAAATATCTATGCCCCTAACATGGGAGCAGCCAATTATATAAGGTAATTAATAACAAAAGCAAAGAAACACATCGACAACAATACAATAATACTGGGGGACTTTAACATCCCCCGCACTGAAATGGACAGATCGTCTAAGCAAAAGATCAACAAGGAAATAAAGACTTTAAATGACACACTGGACCAAATGGACTTCACAGACATATTCAGAACATTCCACCCCAAAGCAATGGAATACACATTCTTCTCTAGTGCCCATGGAACATTCTCCAGAATAGATCACATCCTAGGTCATAAATCAGGTCTCTACCAGTACCAAAAGATTGGGATCATTCCCTGCCTATTTTCAGACCACAGTGCTTTGAAACTAGTACTCAATCACAAGAGGAAAGTTGGAAAGAACTCAAATACATGGAGGCTAAAGAGCATCCTACTGAAGAATGAATGGGTCAACCAGGAAATTAAAGAAGAATTAAAAAAATACATGGAAACCAATGAAAATGAAAACACAACTGTTCAAAATCTTTGGGATGCAGCAAAGGCAGTCCTAAGAGGAAAGTATATAGCAATACAAGCCTTTCTCAAGAAACAAGAAAGGTCTCAAGTACACAACCTAACCCTCCACCTAAAGGAGCTGGAGAAAGAACAGCAAATAAAGCCTAAACCCAGCAGGAGAAGAGAAATAATAAAGATCAGAGCAGAAATCAATGAAATAGAAACTAAAAGAACAGTAGAACAGATCAACGAAACTAGGAGCTGGTTCTTTGAAAGAATTAACAAATCTGATAAACCCCTGGCCAGACTTATCAAAAAGAGAAGAGAAATGACCCAAATCAACAAAATCATGAATGAAAGAGGAGAGATCACAACCAACACCAAAGAAATACAAACAATTATAAGATCATATTATGAGCAACTCTATGCCAGCAAATTAGATAACCTGGAAGAAATGGAGGCATTCCTAGAGATGTATCAACTACCAAAACTGAACCAGGAAGAAATAGAAAACCTGAACAGACCTATAACCACTAAGGAAATTGAAGCAGTCATCAAAAATCTCCCAACAAACAAAAGCCCAGGGCCAGATGGCTTCCCAGGGGAATTCTACCAAACATTTCAAGAAGAATGAATACCTCTTCTTCTGAAACTGTTCCAAAAAATAGAAATGGAAGGAAAACTTCCAAACTCATTTTATGAGGCCAGCATTACCTTGATCCCCAAACCAGACAAAGACCCCATCAAAAAGGAGAATTACAGACCAATATCCCTGATGAACATGGATGCAAAAATTCTCACCAAAATACTAGCCAATAGGGTCCAACAGTACATTAAAAGGATTATTCACCATGACCAAGTGGGATTTATCCCTGGGCTGCAAGGTTGGTTCAACATCCGCAAATCAATCAATGTGATACAATACATTAACAAAAGAAAGAACAAGAATCATATGATCCTCTCAATAGATGAAGAAAAAGCTTTTGACAAAGTACAGCATCCTTTCTTGATCAAAACTCTTCAGAGTATAGGCATAGAGGGTACATACCTCAATATCATAAAAGCCATCTATGAAAAACCTACAGCGAATATCATTCTCAATGGGGAAAAACTGAGAGCTTTTCCCCTAAGGTCAGGAACGTGGCAGGGATGTCCACTATCACCACTGCTATTCAACATAGTATTGGAAGTCCTAGCCACAGCAATCAGACAACAAAAAGAAATCAAAGGCATCCAAATTGGCAAAGAAGAAGTCAAACTCTCACTCTTTGCAGATGATATGATACTTTATGTGGAAAACCCAAAAGACTCCACCCCAAAACTGCTAGAACTCATACAGGAATTCAGTCAAGTGGCAGGATATAAAATCAATGCACAGAAGTCAGTGGCATTCCTATACACCAACAAGACAGAAGAAAGAGAAATGAAGGAGTCGATCCCATTTACAACTGCACCCAAAACCATAAGATACCTAGGAATAAATCTAACCAAAGAGACAAAGGATCTGTACTCAGAAAACTATAAAATACTCATGAAAGAAATTGAGGAAGACACAAAGAAATGGAAAAACGTTCCATGCTCATGGATTGGAAGAACAAATATTGTGAAGATGTCAATGCTACCTAGAGCAATCTACACATTCAATGCAATCCCCATCAAAATACCATCCACTTTTTTCAAAGAAATGGAACAAATCATCCTAAAATTTGTATGGAACCAGAAAAGACCCCGCATAGCCAGAGGAATGTTGAAAAAGAAAAGCAAAGCCGGCGGCATCACAATTCCGGACTTCCAGCTCTATTACAAAGCTGTCATCATCAAGACAGTATGGTACTGGCACAAAAACAGACACATAGATCAATGGAACAGAATAGAGAGCCCAGAAATGGACCCTCAACTCTATGGTCAACTAATCTTCGACAAAGCAGGAAAGAATGTCCAATGGAACAAAGACAGTCTCTTCAACAAATGGTGTTGGGAAAATTGGATAGCCACATGCAGAAGAATGAAACTGGACCATTTCCTTACACCACACACAAAAATAGACTCCAAATGGTTGAAAGACCTCAATGTGAGACAGGAGTCCATCCAAATCCTAAAGGAGAACACAGGCAGCAACCTCTTTGACCTCAGCCGAAGCAACTTCTGCCTAGAAACATCGCCAAAGGCAAGGGAAGCAAGGGCAAAAATGAACTATTGGGACTTCATCAAGATAAAAAGCTTTTGCAAAGCAAAGGAAACAGTCAACAAAAGCAAAAGACAACCAACAGAATGGGAGAAGATATTTGCAAATGACAGATCAGATAAAGGGCTAGTATCCAAAATCTAGAAAGAACTCATCAAACTCAACACCCAAAGAACAAAGAATCCAATCAAGAAATGGGCAGAAGACATGAACAGACATTTTTCCAAAGAAGACATCCAAATGGCCAACAGACACATGAAAAGGTGCTCAATATCGCTCGGCATCAGGGAAATCCAAATCAGAACCTCAATGAGATACCACCTCACACCAGTCAGAATGGCTAAAATTAACAAGTCAGGAAACGACAGATGTTGGCGGGGATGCAGAGAAAGGGGAACCCTCCTACACTGTTGGTGGGAATGCAAGCTGGTGCAGCCAATCTGGAAAACAGTATGGAGGTTCCTCAAAAAGTTGAAAATAGAGCTACCCTATGATCCGGCAATTGCACTACTGGGTATTTACCCCAAAGATACAAAAGTAGGGATCCGAAGGGGTACGTGCACCCCGATGTTTATAGCAGCAATGTCCACAATAGCCAAACTGTGGAAAGAGCCAAGATGTCCATCGACAGATGAATGGATAAAGAAGAGGTGGTATATATATACAATGGAATATTATGCAGCCATCAAAAGGAATGAGATCTTGCCATTTGCAACGACGTGGATGGAACCGGAGGGTATTATGTTGAGTGAAATAAGTCAAACAGAGAAAGACATGTATCATATGATCTCACTGATATGAGGAATTCTTAATTGCAGGAAACAAACTGAGGGTTGCTGGAGTGGGGGGTGGGGTGGGAGGGATGGGGTGACTGGGTGATAGACACTGGGGAGGGTATGTGCTCTGGTAAGCGCTGTGAATTGTGCAAGACTGTTGAATCTCAGATCTGTACCTCTGAAACAAATAATGCAATATATGTTAAGAAAAAAAAAAAAGAAGAAGAAGGTAACGGGAGGGGAAGAATGAAGCAGGGGAAATCAGAGGGGTAGACGAACCATGAGAGACGATGGACTCTGAAAAACAAAGTGAGGGTTCTAGAGGGGAGGGGGGTGGGAGGATGGGTTAGCCTGGTGGTGGGTATTGAGGAGGGCACATTCTGCATGGAGCACTGGGTGTTATGCACAAACAATGAATCATGGAACACTTCATCTAGAACTAATGATGTAATGTATGGGCATTAACATAAGAATAAAAATTATATATATATATATAAAAAAAAAGGCAGAGAGCTTATGTGGGAGATGCATCAGATGAAATGAAGGAATCCAGTGATGAGAGCCTTAGGATGAGGGTGGGTGGGGGAGCCGTGCATGGCCCTCAGGAGGGACCACCGCGGTGACCAATGCCATTGGTGCTCATTATTCTGTACAGCCGGTTGCTAGAGGGGCTCATAGGGAATGTGGATAAAAGGCACAGAGAGGTGCTCCAGGAAGACGTGTACCTGCATCTGCGTCCACGGGGACCTGACGGGGAACGGCTGAGTGCTAACCCAGGCAGGGGTTGATTCAGACCAGCTCTTGGAGAGTCACAGTGAGAACAGAAGGGCCCAGAAATGCAGGCAGGTCAAAGGAGCCCAGGCGGGCTTGAGGGGCGACCCCGATGTGAGAGGGTTGAGGGAGAGACAGGACTCAGGGACGGCCACGGGCTGCTACAGACAGTGTTGACAGGACACCTAGTTCCTCCTGCTGTGTGTCGAGAGCTCAGTGAGCACTGACGGTTAAAGGAAACTGTGCATTCCAGCTGTCTCATGGCCCACCTTGGCACAGGGTTGCACTGAAACAGTGAATTCAGTCCCTAGAATAAGGGGCTCAACATTTCACTGCGTCATATTGAGAATCCCATAAATAGGGTAGAGTTATGATGCACAAAAAACTTCCTAAACCTTCCCCATCTCTTTCATTTGGAATGTCTCTCTTACACCTGTGTTTCCCAAAGTTTTAGTGCTTCCTCCCCGAGTGCCCAAATTCACCCCAGGCCAGCTTGCCCAGGCTCCGGTTTCTCCCCCTCAAATCCTGACTCTTCAACATTTTTGCTTTTGTTTGGGGTTGCATTTTTTATTTGGCTTTGTATTTTTTTTTCAATTTTTCTGCTCACACGTTTCCTGGATTCCATTGGAAAAAATATATATAACAGCCAGGCCAGGAATCTGACCCAAGAATCATTCCTTTCTTGCTGTCCCTCTCGCCCACTCACCTTATATCCCACCTGCATGGTGCTGGTAGTAACAGAAACTCCAGGCCCCCATACATGAGTGACTTTTCTTTTCTCTTTGTCACAGAAGTAAACCCTTGACTCTTTTTTTACCCAAATTGCTCAGACCTAAATCCAATCCAATCCAAATATTCATGTTCACGTTAACGTCAAATGGAAACTATAGAAGAAGAAAAATCCATTCTCCTGTTGGGCCACTTGGAACGATCACCAAATCCATGATAGAAAAGTCAGTTTCATGGTCCATACCTCTCCAATGGTCACTCAGATTAGGGTTATTCAATGCTGGGAAGAAGGGAAAGCTAAACACAAGACACACTGGAGCTTTTAGTTTGGAACCAGTGGGCAGGGTATGCAGAAGAGGAAGGGGTGGGAAAGAATGAATTCCCAAGGTGCACACGCACGTGCACACACAAACACACACACCTTTCCTTCTTCATGTGCACCGACTCTGTGTTATGACCTATGGCAACTAAATAGTTAATATGTATGTCTTCTTTTTAACTGCACACAAATTACTCAGAGAGCGCATGCACAGATTCCTGGAAGGGAGGTTTCTGGATTGCCTTTGCTCCTCACGTTCTGTAGACTACAGCTGTTGGTTCTGAGTACAGACCAGCCATCTCCTCAAAGAGGTCTTGCCTCAGGAGTTGGGTCCATGAATCCATCAAAGCACCCATGGCTCCCCTTTGCTGTGGGAAAGAACATCCAGCACTAGCAGCTGAGCTCAAAACCCTACACTCACCTCCCTGTCACTTGCTGTCCGTGCAAACTGTGATTTGAATGTTGGGCATTATAAACTTCAGGTTCAAAATTCTTTTACAAACAGTAATCGAGCTATCAGTTAGACCCGCCTTCAGTTTACCTGGCTGCTCATCAGCTCTTCTTCATCTTGCTGCAGCAGGATTGTTTTCGCAAGCATAGTGACAATGAGATGTTCAGCATTTTAAATATCAGATATGGCACCCATGAATATATCGTACAAATTGCAGATAACTTATTTTTATATTATCCATCTCTTAAGTTACGGAATATTTCCAGCCCACTGAACTACAATGGACACTCATGTAGTTACTATCCAGATTTCATAAATTGTGCCACATTTGCTTCAGATTTTTTGTAGTTGAAGCCTCATTTATGCTGACTCATTCATCTGCATTTTTTCCCACAGTGCACCGGGAGAGATCAGGGTCTTTTCTGCTTCTTTTTTTTTCTAGTTGGAACCCCGTCTACAGAGAACCTTATTATTTATTCCACCAAGTTTATCTCGATATGTTCAGTTAATTTAGAAAATCCTTTCCTTCTCAAAAATAGCTAGTTCCAAGCCTATTGTCTGGATATGAGCTCAAAATCACCATCACCACCATCATCACCATCACCATCATCATCACCATCACCACTATCACCATCACCATCACCATCATCACCATCACCACCATCATCACCATCACCACCTTCATCACCATCATCACCATCATCATCATCATCACCATCATCATCACCATCACCACCATCACCACCATCATCACCATCACCATCATCACCATCACCATCATCACCATCATCACTGTCACCATCACCCTCATCATCACCATCACCATCACCATCATCACTGTCACCACCATCATCACCATCATCATCACCATCACCACCATCATCATCATCACCATCACCACCATCACCACCACCATCATCATCATCTCACCTATTAAACATTTACCAGCACACTTCTGCCCCCCTCTAAGAAGAAACCAGGTATGGGAAGAGGGGAAATGCATACAAGTTTAGGAAACAGATTTAAAAAGTCTGCCGTGATCTCAAAGTATTTCCTTCCAGTTTTCATCCCCAAAGAAACTTACGTCTCCCTCTTAACCATCATGGTGTATCTGTAATTTTGATTTCTTTTGGATGCCACATCATAAACATTTTCCATACACTACACACTTTCATAATTAGCACTTACACCAACCCCTCTACTTGGTCATTTTTCATTCCCATGAACATTTTATAGCTTATAGCATTCTTCTTTTATAAAATCTTCCGTGTAATATGTTATCATACTCATAATAAGATTCAAACACCCCAGAAGTGCAGAGGCTCGCCACCATCTCCACACCGGTGGTGGCCACCTGCATCCATGGGCTTTCCTCCACACACTTCCCACATCCTCACACACATATTGACATAAACCAAAGACATTTTGGGGAATGTTGCATACATGGAACCATTCTATATCAACAATATCGCAAGGCATTTTATCTCACAATATGGGTCAGTGAACTCCACTTTCTGTATATAGTCAAGTCCCTTAGAGCGCAGTTTCACATTCCAAATATGCATCACTATGTCCCCATAATTTGTTTAGGTTTCTCCTCTGCTGGAGGCGCTAGGATGTGGGACTGACAGGCTCAAGGGCAGCATATTTTATAACCTGCTTCTAAAACAGTTTACCAAAAAAGTGTATCGATGTTTCCTTCTCCACATACTTGCAAACCCTTGAATATAACCAAATTTAAAAAAATTTCCCACTCCAATAAGCAAATAGTGGGTATATTGTGGTTCTTATTTGCATTTTATGATCAGAAATGAGGTTGAGTATCTTTTCATATTTGTCATTTGCTGTTTTCTGCAAATATCCTCTTCTTATCCTTTGTCTATCTTTTTTTTTAATTATGTTATGTTAATCACCATACATTACATCATTAGTTTTTGATGTAGTGTTCCATGATTCATTGTGTATCTTTTGAATGAATTATTTTTACCTTTTATTATTGACTTACGGGAGTGTTTCTTTCTATCATCTTTCATCTTTTGAATGTGTTGCAAATACTTTCTACTCTGTTACTTGCATTTTAACTTTACCTACCATCTGTTCCCCTACACACAAGAACTAGACTTTCATGTGAATAAAGCTGACAGTGTCCCCACTGATGATTTCGTGATGATGATGATTAATCCTGGCTTCAAAACCCCAGTGTCTTCACACACACACACACACACACACACACACACACACACAGGATTTCATTTCTAATGCGGACGTTTCTGGTCCAGCGGCCCCTCCTGGCAGCTCTCCACTGGGCAGTGCCTCAGGGATCTGAGGTCCCTTCATTGTGTCCCCGCCGTCCCAGAGTTCTTCACTCCCCCCCGCACTGTGAATGGCAGACAGAGAGTGGCCCCAACGCTCCAAGACCAGCAAGGACGGGTGGACACACATCACTGCCCCCGCACTCCAGCAGCCAGAACTCACTCCTGTGCTGTGTCCCTGCTGGGGAGGTGGGCGTCCTGTGCGCCCAGAACCAGGGCACAGTTTGGTGAACACACAGCCTGTCTCCTTTCTCTGCTACAGCTCTGGCTTTGTTTCTTGCTTCAGAAATCCTTTCCCACTCTCAAAGGGCTGAAATGTTTCCACTCTATTCCCTTCCACTACGTTTCCAGGGAGCATTCCCCTCCTTAATCCATCTGGAACTTATTTTTTATAATATATGAAAGTCTCAACGGATAACCACGCATCTCAAAACCTCTGATGGAATGGTCCTCTCCCCACTATTCTGATACACCTTTCCCCCAGATTTATTGAGATACAGCTGACATGTGACATTGTATTCGTTCACAGTGCCTTACAACATAATGATTCCATATTTGTGTATATTGTGAAATGGTCACAGTAAGTCTAGCTAACACCCACCACCATATATCATTACAAAAAAAAGTTAAGATCTATTCTCTTAGCAACTTCCAAATATAGGATGGAGTGTTGTTAGCTATAGTCACCGTGCTGCGCCCTCCATCCCAGGACCGAGTCGTCTTGTCATTGGACACTGGCACTGAAACACCTCTTGCTCAAACTGCATTTTCATACCTAAATTGCTCTGTTTATGGACTGTCTTCCGCTTCTCTAATGTACCTGTCATCCCCAAATCAACACCAGAAATTTAATTGCTTCAGTCACTCTGGGCCTGCAGCTTGCTTTCAGATAGCCAACCCCCTCCTCTACCTGTTTGTTCAGGATTTTCTCGGCTATTCATATACATTTTCTTTTCCACAGCAATGTCATCATCTTAAATATTCCATTTCGAGGCTATATGATAACTTACTGACATTGGGATTTTCAGACGGTTTGCTCTGTTCACATTCACGTTTGTCTCCCCAGGGTGATTTCTGGAAGTAAAACTGCTGGCTTGAAAAATAGTAACATGCTTAAGGGTGTTGGGGTGCTCTACCAAGTTGCCCTTCAGCGTGGTTCTACCAAATGTATCCCCACCAGCAAATAAATGATAGGGATCTTTTCTCCACATGCTCGGCAGCTCTGAGCATGACAATCTTTAAAAAATATTTACTCTAATTAACATTTTCTTCCACTGTGAATTCATTTGAAATCAAGTAAGGTGAGATTCATATTACTGGATGTTTTCATGTCCGGCATGAATTGGTACTTATGTCCTTATTGCAAAAGATCATTAATTATCACTAACTTGCTGTAAGGAAAGCAGCCCAGTGTGGGAGCTCACGCAGCATCCCAGCCTCCAGTGGTGCACATTTTGCTACCTGAAGCCTTGGGGTCATGCAGACAGCATTCACATAGGGTGGATCTTTGGGTGTCTCCCCTGGGTGGGGTCCCTTCATCCCTGGATGAGGATTGTCCTCACCCCCATGCAGCGAGCACTGCCCGGGGAGCAGGGACCTGCCCCATCCTGCCCTGCACAGCACGCATCTATGGCCAGCCTCAGCCCCCATCCAGTCCCTACCAGACCCTCAGAAGCTGCCAACCTGGCCGTCTGGCTGCTCCACACACGGGGGCAGGGGACTCAACAAGCACCGGAAGGTTCTGATGCCTTGATGCTTGAACCTCTGGCATGAGGCCCCCTAAACGTGAGGTGGCTGAGGATTAGGGGGCCTCCGGGATCACGGACAGTTCTGGGGACCCTTCCTACAAAATGCCACAGTGCCGTCCCAGGAAGCTGCTCACACGGCGCCTGTCCTCAGGAAAGGAGCCACCCACTGCCTTTGCCCGTCTGAGTCACCGGGTGAGCAGGACAGGGCCTGCGAAGGCGGAATGCCCAGATGTGATTTCTCACCCGGAAAGTTCTCCGGGCCAGCTGCTGACCCACTTGGGGCCGTCCTTTGTGCATTCACCACAAACACGCTGAAAAGGCCTGTTGTCGAATTCTTCTGCTATTTTGCAATGTCAACAGACACGATGCTCTGAAGTAGCAAATGAGGCCCGGCTTGGACAAAGCCCCTTTATGCCCGGGAGGCCCAGGGAGTCAGACGCACTTGGGGAGGTGAAAGGGCCCAGAGCATCGGGACACCCCGCCTGGTGCCCAGCAGGAGGGAAGCCAGGAGCCGGAATGTTCCCGACTGGGCGTGCCTGGGGGGTCGGGGCGGGGGCACCGGGGGAGAAAACCATCCCAGCGGAGAGTCCGTCTGGCTCTGTCGGAAGACACGTAACAAAACCAGTGAGGCTGGGACTCTGCAAGCTTTCCTGTACGCACAGTTCACAGTACTGATAACACCTGTGAAGGGCTGTCAGCGGGCTGGTCAAGGCAGATGCCTGAAAACTCACAGAGCAAATCCCACGAGAACCTCCCGCTGACCAGGAGCAAAGCTCACAAGACCGCTTGGCGCCGCGCAAGCGAGAGGGGCCCGATCGCTGCTGTAGTGCTGCCTGCGTGTGAGGTGACCACTTCCGATGCCCGCGTTCGTAGGTGGGCATGGCCTTGCTCCCACGAGTGGGTAATAAAATAAAGAGCTCCACAGGTGTCAGACCGCATTTATGAGCCTGACGAGAACTGCAGAGAGCACGCACAGACTCGGGTGGAGGCAAGTCTGTCAGTCAAGTAAAGCTCGAAGAACGCACGCTGGATGATGAACTCTCATTATTAAGGACAAGATTCACACACGCACATTACGCACCTTACTTTGGCCCTGGGGCCCGTCACTAACATGTCCCACTCTGCTTATTCATTTTGTATGGGGCCCCAAACACCTGCAGAGTCCATGTGAACTTCCAAGGCCCGTAATCAACAGGAACCCTGTTCAGAAGACAAAGAGAAGGGCTCAGATGGCTGTGCTTGGCGCTCTGAGTCCACCATGCCCGCCTCGGGGCTCTGACCAGCTCATGGACAGGCCCCAATGTGGTTGAATCCACTGTCCCTGTGGGTGGGTCGGGACAGCAGCTCTGGGAAGATGCCCCCAAAATGCCTCCCACGTGTGGATGAGTCAGTTGCAGAAACACCAAGTAAAGAGGTAGAAACTGTAGCTCCACCTGAAAAACTGGCTTGAGGGGTTCCTTGTCGACAGTAAAGCCAAAGGAGCCATGAGTGACGAGTGTGCGGGCGTGTTCGGGGTCTGATCCCTAGCCCCGAGTCTGTCGGGAATTTGGGGGGCCCTTGGCTCTCCCAGTGCCTTTTGATGGTGACCACCGTGGCCGTGGGGCAAGCGCCCCTCTCTGTCTGGTGCAGCCAGAGCTCGGGTGACATGCATTCTGCTCTAAGACGCACTTCCCCCCAGGGGCCGAGACCAACCAGCCAAGGCCAGGAGGCCCCAGTGGGTCCCCACACGAGGCGGGAGAGGAGCCTCCAGGGAGACACCGGGAGATGCGACTGCAGAGTCCGGCTGTTTAATGACCTTCCCACCTACAGCATCCCGGGTGGTGGAGCAGTTTCCAGGGTGTCAGCTACTAAGAAGAGAGGTTTTGTCTAATAATTAGGAGTTATTAAGAAATAGACTGAATAGCCACTAGAGGGGACCCAGACCCAGAACTGAAAAGGTTTCAACTCAGAGACTCGGAGATTCTGTGATTTAATCCCCATCTAGTCTCCAAACATGATTTTTTTTTTTTTTAAATTTATTTATTTATTTGAGAGAGAGAGCACGAGCGGGGTCGGGGGTAGGGTGCAGAGGGAGAAGGAGAATCTCAAGCAGACTCCCTGCTGAGCACGGAGCCCAACCCAGGGCTCGATCTCAGGACCCCGGGATCACGACCTGAGCTGAAATCAAGAGTCCAATGCTCAACCGACTGCACCACCCGGGTGCTCCCCAAACGCGATTTTTGAAAATTACCAATGTGTCCCAACCCCTCCCTTCTCTGAAGAAACTAAAACTGCATTTATCACCCCAACCACCCGTCCCAGCACATCTCACATTCTATCCTGCACGCTGGGTCACTTCCATAGCGTGCACGCAGGATGGCGGGGCCCTAAAACGCACCGATGATGGGACACTGTCCCTGGCTCTGAGGGGCTCGGTCCCCAGCCTGGCAGGAGCCACTTCTGACCCTTCCTCCCAGCCCGCATGCAGCCTGCATGGATCACGCTCCTCCGTCTATACTCTCCCAGGAATTAGCTCATATTCAGATGCGGATCTGGTGTTTCATGTCACTCAAGTGAGAAAACGACTGCCGTAGGGAGCTCCCCGCTTTATTATAATACCCATTATTGTGTTCACTGAATAAGAGCACTTCTGAGCCGTCAGAATCAAACCTTTGCTTGAAGACTTGCTCCAAACCCAGAGCTCCTGGACCCAGTTAAGAGTGTCGCCAGTCGGCAGCAACGGCGCCCGGGCCGGCCGGGCCTAGGCCTGCTGGCGCCTTGCCTCCAGGGGGTCTAGCGGACCCCAGGAGGTGGGTCCTCCAGCCCCAGCCGCCAGCCCACCTAGTGCACTGTGTCCCTCACTCAGGGGCTGGGCTGCCGGGGCTCTGACACCCCCGAGCACCATCCTGGGCTGTGACCTGCCCGGCCTGCTGGCTCACCTCCACCGCCCACTTCCCAACTGCAGAAATGGACATTTCCCATGGCTTGCCGCCCGCCCATGCCTCTCCAGGACGGTGACCTCGTGCGATTCTCCTTCCTATCACCACCATGAGCCAACAGCTGTAAGCAAAGTCGTGATAAGACACGCCTCGCAGAAGATGTTTCGGGTCTATCGTGTTTGCTGTCTGCCCCTTTCGGAAAACATGTGTCGACCCCAGACCTGGTCACTATTTCCGTGGGCGACTTAGGACTTACTGAAGCACTGGTGGTAGTAAGGCGCAAGTCAGGGCCCCCTCTGTGTCCCTCAGTCCCCTGCCTTTCAGGCCTTCAGAGGCCCGGGCCTGCTGTGTGGCCCCGGGGAGGAGACCCCACCCAGCGCGCAGGCCACACCTCCCAGCTTTGTCCCCAAGCGGGTGTGGGGTGAGGGCTGTCCCCTGAGGACGCGTCCCCGTCCTCTGTCAACTTTCATCCTCACCGACTGGCAGTTTCTTTCCACTGAGGGGACGGTGTTGGTCCCTGAGGTCACTGCTGCCCTCCAGCTACACGGGGAAAGCCGCGCTCACTCCTCAGACCAGGCCCCGGAGACGCAGACGCGGAAGAGGCAACCGGGCAAGCAGGAAGGAAGCTCTTTCACACGTAGGATCAAAGCAGGTTGCCCTGGGTCAAGCCTCGCCGTGGCGCCCCACACCGCAAGCCGAGAGACAGAGAAGGCGGGAGAGAACTGCCCGTCTCTACCCGCAGGGAAGCCGGCGGTTCCCACTGTGATTTTAACGCTCACACGGGGCAGTGTTACCTGGATATCCCCGTAGCGATGTCCTCGATGAAATCTGACAAACCCTAGTTTGACAGAGTAGGAGACACGGGAAAGAAAAGGTGAGGGCAGACAGGGAATTAGCACGTGTTAATTGATCCGGTGAGGGTTCTCGGGTGCAAACAGATGCTGGCTAACCTGAGCCCGTCCTTGTGGGATTATCAGACACTCACAGGATGCAGGGAGATCCGGAGAGCCAGCCCAGAACACGCAGGAACAGAGGCCGGGGGCCCAGAGCACAGCCGAGCCCCTCGGGGGAGGAGGGTCCATCTCCAGGGGACATTGCTGCCCCCGCCACCCTTCATCCACCAGGCTCCTGGCGCCAGCAACTCTACCACGAGTGACCTCCCCACGACCCAGCGCCTGTGCCTTGCTGATCCGGAACCCCGGGCGGGAGCTTCCAGTGTGCCTGCTCTGGATTCTGTGCCCACCCTTGCTGCCAACGGGCAGGAGGAGGGGAGCACCGGGCTCCCCTGAGCTTGCAGAGGGGGCGGGCCTGCTTCCGCCAAAACCCACACGGTGTGTCAGATCCCTCCAAACGGGAGGAAGATTTAGGAACTGGCCACCAACGTAACACCCAGTGATTATCAACAGCAGCCCAGCCCTCTGTCCCGGTCACCCTCACGGGATTTCCGACCATACTGTCCCCGACTAGAAAGGAAATCATCCACATCACATGTAAGCTCCTGCCACATGGCTCTCACTCGTACAACCAAAAGGCACGCTCACTCCCCCAGGAAAACTCCCAAAGCCTCCTCTGGGTCAGCACCCGGCACCAGTCAGGGCCCCTGTTGTGTGTGACTGGGGGCTGGCTGGCAAAAATCGAAGGGCTGGCCACCAGATTGGAAATTCAGCTGAAAGCTGATACTGCAGTTTTGGGTCTGAAGGCTAGAAACTAGACAGGATTTCTCTGGAGCTGACTGGTGGCACAGTTCCTTCTTTGAGAAAACCTCGGTCTTTTGCTCCGAGGGCCTTCAGCTGATTGCATGAGACCCATTGCAGAGGGTAACTTGATCTAATTAAAGCCAATTGATTGTAAATGTTCACGACCTCTGTACAAACCCTTCACAGCAACATCTGGACTGGTGTTTGACCGGACAAACGGGCACCACGGTCTAGCCAGGCTGACACATCGAACGACCTGTCCCACTGTCTTGTGATGAGACGTCCCCCACCTCCTCCCCAGGGCACCTGCTGTGTGCGCCCTCTGCTCCCGCTTATGCGCATCCCCCGCAAGATGGTCCCAACGTGAAGCAGCATCGCCTTGCAGTTCATTTGTGGCCACGTGTTCCAGTTCCTCATTAGTGCAAAACCACCATCCCCAAACAGCAGCTTTAAGGAATTCAGTCACGTCTTCCTACCATCCCAGGTGTGTGCCGAGCAAGATGAGCTAGAGGTTCTCAGCAGGGTCTCGCTGAGACCAGCGGGCGGACTCATCCTCCAGGCCGTTGCCCTCACGTGTCTGGCCCCTGGGCAGGGAGGACTCAGACGCCCTGCGCGTAACAGCTGGGGTCCCTGGCCATCTCCCTGTGTGGTCTCTTTGCGACAGG
Source organism: Mirounga leonina (assembly GCF_011800145.1). NCBI lineage: Eukaryota > Metazoa > Chordata > Mammalia > Carnivora > Phocidae > Mirounga > Mirounga leonina. Next base: position 19,143,056 of record NW_023270615.1, read on the forward strand.
CCCCGGGCTAGCTGGACTCCTTCGAAGACGGCCGGAGTTGCTAAGAGTGGATGGCGAACGTTCTCGCCGTGCACGTGCACAGAAGGAGACCATGTGAGGTCCCAGAAGTGCTGACTGACCTCGTGGTGGCAATCATTTCACAAGTCCTACGTGTATCGGATCATCACATTGTGCCCCTTACGCTGACACGCTGTAAGTGATAAAGCAGGGAAAAAAACAAAAATAAAGGACAGCCGGAGGCTCCCAGAGTGAGCAGGCAGGCTGTGTGGCCTCTCTCTCTGAGCGCCGGAAGCCCACCCAGGTTCAAGGGGAGGCCACATGGAATCTGAGGACATGTGTTCAAGCCACCGCAGAAAGCTTCCTCCTCTGTGATCTGACTCTGAAATTCATCCCTGGGATCCGGCAGTAATTGTACATCTGCCTCTTGCAGGGCGATTCCCTCAGGCAAGGAAATTATAGTATCTTCGACAAGAGCCACGGAGGCCACACCAGGCGCCAGCTCCTCCTCCCCCACATCCCGCCCCAGCGTCCCTGACCTCTGCTTCCACACGATGCTTAGCTGTCTCTGTAACTTGGGAAATCGCTCTCATTCTGGTTTTGATTTTTAGCTACTGTCACCCTGTGGGACCAGAGAGGAGTGATCCTATCAACACATTTAGGAAAACTCGACCAGGGACGCGTGTTGGGACTTGAACTTCCCTTCTTCCCATCTGCCCAACACAGCCACTCTGAGCTAGAGGCCCTGAGGCCTGGAACTGCTGACATTCTGTGTTCTGTCTCATCCTGGCTGCAAGTCGGCTGCCAAAGAAAGCTTGACTGTCCTGAGCACTTGGGTCCAAGCGACCACAGGCAAAAATGGGAGATGTGATTTCCTGTTTAGCCACTGGCTTCTATTTCAGTTTTCTGTCCTTGTATACAAAACCACCCCAAAACTTAGTGGCTCAAAACATCATTTTGTATTTCCAATGGCGGGTTGATTTCTGCTGGCCACGCTTGGGTCCCTCACGTGGCTGCATCCAGCTAGTGGGGAGACTGGGCTGGGAGAGGGCAGGGACCGGTGCTGATGGATGTCAGGGGCAGCTCGGCCCCCTCACCGTGGGCTGTGTCCCAGGCCTGCCCCTGCTTCATGTTCTGGCGGCCTTCTGTAGCTCTCCTTCGTTGTACATCTAACAATTGCAACTCAGTGTTTACCCTGTAATTATTTGTGGAACGCCTGTCCGTGCAATCGCACACTCTGGCTGTCTTCTTCACACCTGCATTCTCAGTGCTTATCACAGTGCTTCCCGTGTGTCAGGACTGAAATACGCAGCCACAGAAGGAGGAAGTAAATGTGCAGGGGACAGTACATTCAAGTACCATCTCACTTATCTAGTGGCTATGGGCTCGAGGGTCAGGGTTCCCACCTGTAAAATAGGAAATGTAGTAACTTTCTTGCTCAGTTACTATGAGGATGAAACCAGAAAACAGACACATGTGCTGAGCACATGCTGTTCACGTATGTGGGCAGCTAGTCGGCCCAGAGTTAATTACATGGAAGGTTTGCTTCATACTCAACCACTGGACAAGGTTGCTTTGGCTACTTGGGGTCTTCTGTGGTTCCATACGAATGTCAGCATTATTTGTTCAAGTTTTGTGGAACAGACTGTTGGTATTTTGATAGAGATTGCTTTGAACCTGTAAGTTGCGTCGGGTAATATGGACACTTCGACAACATTAAATCTTCCAATCCATGAGCATGGTATATCTTTCCATTTGTTTCTGTCATCTTCAATTTCTTTCATCAATGTATCATAGTTTTCAGAGTTCAGACACTTCACCTCTTTGGTTAGGTTTATTCCAAGGTATTTTATTCTTTTTGGTGCAATAGTAAATGGTGTTGTTTTTTTAATTTCTCTTTCTGTGACTTTGTTGCTGGTGTATAGAAATGCTACCAATTTCTGGGTATTAATTTCATATCCTGCCACTTTACTGAATTCACTTATTATTCTAGTGGGTTTTTTGGTGGAGTCTTTAGGATTTTCTATGTATATATCATGTCATCTGCAAGCAGTGACAATTTAACTTCTCTATGAATATGGATGCCTTTTATTTCTTTTTGCTGTCTGATTGCTGTGGCTAGGACTTCTAGAACTATGTTGAATAAAAGCGGTGAGAGGAAACATCCTTGTCTTGTTCCTGACCTTAGGGGAAAAGCTCTCAGTTTTTCCCCATTGAGTATGTTAGCTGTGGGTTTTTCATATATGGCCTTTATTTGTTTAGGTATGTTCCCTCTAGCCCTATTTTGTTGATGATTTTTATCATGAATGGATGTTGAATCTTGTCAAATGCTTTTTTGTATCTATTGAGATAATCATATGATTTTTATCCTTCGTCTTGTTGATGCAATGTATCGTGCTGGTTGATTTGCAAATATTGAACCACCCTTACTTACATCCCAGGAATAAATTGCACCTGATTGTGATGAATGATCCTTTTAATGTATTGTTACATGTGATTTGCTAGTATTTTGTTGGGGATTTTTACATCTATGTCCACAGATATTGACCTGTAGTCCTGGGTTTTTGTTTGTTTGTTTGTTTGTTTGTTTGTTTGTTTTGTAGTGTCTTTATCTGGTTTTGGTATCAGGATAATGCTGGCCTTATAGAATGAATTTGGAAGCCTTCCTTCCCCTTCTATTTTTTGGAATACTTTGAGGAGAATAGTTATTTACTCTTCTGTAAATGTCTGGTAGAATTTGCTTGTGAAACTTTCTGATCCTGGACTTTTGTTTGTTTTAGTTTTTTATTATGGATTCAATTTCATTGGTTGTGATTCGTCTATTCAGATTTTCTATTTCTTCCTGATTCAGTTTTGGAAGATTGTGTGTTTCCAGGAATTTGCCCCTTTCTTCCAGATTGTCCAGTTTGTTGGCATGTAATGTTTCATAATATTCTCTTATAATCCTTCATATTTCTATGGTGTTGGTTATTATTTCTCGGCTCTTATTTCTGACGTTACATAGTTGGGTCCTTTCTCTTTTTTTCTTGATGAGTCAGGCTAAGGGGTTGTCGATGTTGTTTATCTTTTCAAAGAACCAACTCCTGGTTTCATTGATTTTCTATTGTTGTTTTAGTCTTTATGTCTTTTATTTCTGCTCTGATCTTTACTATTTCATTACTTCTATTCACCTTGGGCTTCTTTTGTTCTTCTTTTTCCTGATCCTTTAAGTGTAAGGTTAGGTTGTCTATTTGAGATTTGTCTTGCCTTCTGTGGTAGGCCTGTATTGCTATTAACTTCCCTCTTAGGACCACTTTTGCTGTATCCCAAAGGTTTTGGACCATCATGTTATCAGGTGTCATTGGTTCTTTTTAATATTGTCTATCCCTTTAGTGAAGGTTCTCCAACCCAGTGAGAATCTTTACAATCATTACTTCAAATTCTTTATCAGGCACCTTGCTCATCCTTGTTTCATTCAGTTATTTTTCTGAGGTTTTTTTCTTGTTCTTTCTTTGTCTGTATTCTGCTGGCTCCCCATTTTCCTTGACTGTCTGTGTGTGTTTCCATGGATTGGGCGAAATAGTGCTCCTCCTGACATTGAAGGCGTCCTGTGTGCGGAGTCCCCGTGCGGACCGTGTAGGCTTGCTGACTTTGCTGGCTGGCTGGAGCTCTGGCTGTATGTGCCAGCTACTCTTAAACCACAGCTTTTACAGAGAGAACAGAGGAAAACAATAATAAAAAAAGAAAAAAGAAAAGAAAAATAATAAAAGAAGAAAAGGAGAAAATTTTTTAAAGGAAGGAAGGAAAGAAAGAAAGAAGAAAGAAAGAAAAAGAAAGAAAGAAAGAGAAAGAAAGAAAAGAAAGAAGAAAGAAAGAAAAAGAAAAGAAAGAAAGAAAGAAAGAAAGAGAAAAGAAAGAAGAAAGAAAGAAAGAAAAGAAAGAAAGAGAAAGAAAGAAAGAAAAGAAAGAAAGAAAGGAAAGAAAGAAAGGAAGGAAGGAAGGAAGGAAGGAAGGAAGGAAGAAAGAAAGAAAGAAAGAAAGAAGAAGAAAGAAAGAAAGAAAGAAAGAAAGAAAGAAAGAAAGAAAGAAAGAAAGAAGGAAGGAAGGAAGGAAGGAAGGAAGGAAGGAAGGAAGGAAAGAAAGAAAGAAAGAAAGAAAAAGACAGGAATGTAAACCGCGTGGTCGTCCGTCCCTCTGACCTGGAGAGCATTCTTGCAGCTTCTCTGCCGCCTGGCAGAGTTCAGGTGTTGTCTCTTTTAGATGCTAGTTGCTCTTTTAAACCAAGGGATCTGTCCCCAGGACCTCAGTATCGTCCCCACTGCTGTTGGCCGCGTTGGGGTGGGGATTCCCTGTATTGCCGTGTCTCCGTCTCTCTAGCTGTCCTGTCTTTGGTTGTTCGCTAGCTGTCCAGTCGGCCCTCGGGGTCCTGAATCTTCAGGAGACACTGTTCTATAATTTAGAGAGCTCCACGAAGCAGGTGGGTTCAGAGTCTCCCTACATCGCCATCCTGGACCGGAACTCCCCTCTGCAATGACTTTAGAAGAGGTGGCGGATGGGGGCGCCGGGGGGGCTCTGTCGCCTCCGTCAGCGGCTGGTGGGCCTGGAATCACAGGCAGGAGCCCGGCCCTCAGAGGTCTGAGGCTCGGGGGAGACGGACGTCCTCATCTGAGGGACAGGAATAGGGCCTGAGGCCAGAGCGCAGGAGAGAAAGAAGCAGGACCACACTCAGGTGAGGCTGTGGTGGGAAGACACCGCGTCAGGCAGGCTGAGGACGGTGGGTGGATTCTGAGTGTGCGGACAGACACAAGCAGGGGAAACAGTCCCTTTCGAAGGCTGGCCCCGCTGCTGAGGGTGAGTCCGCCAAAACAGTGCAGACCCATTTTGTCATAGTTTTAGTTTTATAACTTTTTTTTTTTTTACCATGAACACATATTCATTCTGCAATTTAAAAAATAAACAGCAGCTATAAAACAACACTGCAGCTCAAATTTCCCCTGAGGATTTCTTGGTCCGCGGGGGCCAGAGGCAGGCTGAGTGTGAGGTGGGGAGCGGGGCTGACGGCTGCCAGGTGCCCACAGAAGGAGGTGATCTCTCCCACGGGCCGGGAGCCAAGGGGCCCCCGCCTGGCTGTCCCCGGACCCCTTGCTCCCGTCTCCCGAGGCCTGCACCCCGAGCCCCTGCGGGAGTGGGGGCCATGGGAAATGCCAGCGAGGTCTCAGCTGTGAAATTGCTCCCGGCGTCTGAATGTCATTTGCGTGGGCTCCCTTAACCTCTCCTCTGAGTTCCAAATATGTCAGAGTCCCTCGGGACCGTCACCGGGGAAAACCCGGTCCCCAGCATGGGGGCCGCTTGCCCAGGAATGCTGCATGCCCTCGTGTCCCGAGACATAGCCCTGCTCTGCCCGGCTCCTTCATTCCATCTGGAAGGATCTGGGTGGGACTTGCCTCCCTGAGGTACCACGCATCCCGGTGACACACGTGTGTCTGCAGGCGGCAGTGGTGGCCGCAGGGGCAGGGGGACCCCGAAGCCGCCCCAGCCGAGCTGCAGGGCTGAGACCCCACGTCTGGCAGGTGGTTTCCGGAGGCCGATGCTGGAGTTCTCCCACTGGCCGTGGGATTAACTGTCCTGAAATGTCTGCAAAGTGAGCTTCAGGAAACTCACTCACATTTCTGCTTTGATTCCCGCGATAAAATCAGAAATTCTTTCCCACAGAAAACAGCGTTAGCCACGAGTTGTAATAAAATATTATACTTTAAAATGTGCTGCTTTAAAATGAAAATTACAGCTTTCCCAGGAAAGCGACTAAAAATAAATCGCAAAGCACTCTCTCTGTTAAAGGGCTAGGTGCCGTCAGAAGTCACGTTTGCTCACGACAACTCTGCTCTCCAGAAACAGGCCTTCAGCCAGGGCTCAGTCTGTTTTGCCAGTCTTCACGACCAGATTCTCCCCTTTGCAAACCTTTCAGAAGTATCTGTAGGAACCATTTCTCGGGTAGGCTTGTGTGGGGTGCAGAGGGGCCCCATTGGGAGGGCGGCAGGGAGAACCGTTCCCGCTGGGCCCAGCCACCTGCCGAGGTCCAGAGGCTGGAGAGGGTGTGTGCGCGCTTCGTGGGAGAACCCCAGAGCAGCCACCCCCACGCGTCCTCCCCAGAAGAGCAGCATCCCCGCCAGGACCCGCTATAAATGCAGGCGACGCAGCCCACCCCTCTCCTACAGAGTGACAGCCTCCAGGGGGAGCCCGGGGTCTTTGCTGTAACCAGCCCTCCAGGGCTCTCCCAGGGGTCGGGTTAGAGAACCACGCCCCTGCGGGATGTTTTCTAGCTGGGAGTCCACCCGCCACGGACACGTGCCCGAACACACCGTCGGAAGTCAAATTAGAGGTGAGAACATCACTACTTCTGCCAGGGGACCCCAGAAGCTTTGGACAAGACTCTCATACCGGGCAGTCTGGAATTTCCCTGTTCCCCAGGAGCACCGCCAACCTCACCACCACCGGCAGCCCTCCCACGCTGTGCGAGTGTTGATGTGGACACCGGGGTTTTCCCTTGCTCTCTGACCTGCATATTCCCTACACATTGTATATTTTCACTTTCTCGACTTCGGGAAAGCTTGTTTCTAATTCTTTACATATGTCAACAGAATAGCTGGCCAAATGTCAGTGGAAAAGATACTCTAAGTGATCAAAAAAAAAAAAAAACCACATCTGGTTCTTTAAACCAAATTAAAAAAGAACCCTTGGCTCAGTCGTTAAGCGTCTGCCTTCGGCTCAGGTCATGATCCCGGGGTCCTGGGATCGAGTCCTGCATCGGGCTCCCTGCTCAGTGGGAGGCCTGCTTCTCCTTCTCCCTCTGCCCCTCCCCCTGCCACTCTCTCACTCACTCTCAAACAAATAAACAAAATCTTTTAAAAAATTTAAAAATTTTTTCTTTTTAATTTTTTTCTTTTAAGAAAAAGAACCTACCAAAAAAAGGGAATAAAAGACGTTTTCTTTTGATGTTCTTTCTCATGTGAACCAGCAAAAACATGCCTCTCTCTCCCATCGTCTGCCTTCTTCCAAAAACAGTGGAAGAGACCTACTAAATAGGTTCATCGTGACAAGACAGACACAGCGATAAAGGAATCGGGAAGACGGGAAGGGAGGACGCAGGAGCTCACAACAGGGTGAGGTGCGAGCACCCGAGGGCCCGCGGCACCGACGTGGGTGCAGACTCTGAGCTGGCTGCTGACCAGGGAAAACCAACACACCAACCACGCTACACCTGCTTGTCCTTTACGGGAAGCACAGCTGTTCCCAGAAAGAATCGGCCACCGGCAGCTGGGGTCTCAACCCCAAATCCATGGGTCCCTACTTCCACATTATCCCCCGGGACACTTGGAACAGGAGACTTTCCTTTTTGGTACAATGCGTTTTTCACCCTAAAGCACACGAAATCAATACATGGTAGGAAGGGACAGCCTGACACTGTAGTTCCAAGTGAAGACACAACACATCCCCCAGCTTGTCGGTTTGGTTTCTGGCCCAAGAGAGTCAAGTGGCATGAATGTGGCTGGGGCGCCGTATGGGACGAACCCAATGGCTTTGCCTTGCTGTGTGTGAGCGTCAGGGAAGGGGACTAAGAGACAGACCTCCTGGTCGCCCTCCTGTGTCGGGAGCTTGGGGCTACGGCCACCTGTTTTCAGGGGCTCCGGTGCACACCCTTTATTTTGCCTAGAAGTGTTTTTCTGTGGAATAGCCTTACTTTTTAAGAGCAGTTTGAGTTCTGGAAAATCATTGACAAGGAAGACCCAGCACCCAGGTGACGCCCACAGCCCCCTGCGCCACCCCACCCACATCAAGTCCCTGCTTGCTCCTTTGCTCAGAACAATACACAATAGGGCTGCACTAAGCTACACGTTATGTACAGACTCCATTTATTTGTTTCAATTGATTATTACTTATATAAACTTGTTTCCATTGTCCAATTGATAACGTATTTCTGTCTCTGAAAATTGATCACTTGGATTAAGATGAAGTGTCTCATATTTTTTTTCTTAAAGATTTTATTTATTTATTTGAGGGAGGGCAGAGGGAGAAGGAGAAGCAGACGCCCCACCAAGCACAGAGCCTGACGTGGGGCTCAATCCCAGGACCCCAGGATCATGACCTGAGCCTAAGGCAGAGAATGTCTGTTATGTTTACCACTAAAATTAACGAAAATATGTTTCACTGAATAGCTTTCCCTCAGTGACTGGTTTTCAGGAGCGACTTATGTGGTTATGCAAGGAACAGGGGTAACACGGCTGTCCTCTGTGACCTCCGCGTCCAAAGCCACCGCGACCACTCCATGCGTGAGCCTTCACCAGCACCCCTCCCTGTCGGCGTGTGCATGGATGGCAGGTCTCAGGGGGACCCCCGCTCTGCCCCCCTTTCTGCTGACCTCCTCAGGCTCAGGATAGCCAATACCACACATCCCGAGGGCCATGGCTGCCCCACCCAGCACCCCAGTAAAGATGCATGCCCACCATCCTGACCTGACTTCCCACCAGCAACGCTCAGCTGGCTTTCAACATCGTGCATCACCCTCTGGGCCAGCCAGACCTCCCTGTCTGGGATCTGTGAGGGTAATAAACCCTTCATTTCTCATTCCTTCTGAGTGTGAGGTGATCCCCACAGACCCCAGCGTGGCCCCGCGCGTGTCCGTGTCCTCATCTCCTTAAAACGGCACCAGTCACACTGGATTAGGGTCCACACATACGACCTCATTTGCCCTTCATCACCCCTGACAAGACCTTCACCTCAAACAGCCACATCTGAGGCACTGGCTGGGGGTTAGGACTGAACCACGGATTTGCAGGCATCTGTCAGCTCTGGGGAAGTTGGCCTTGAAGATGGCAAAGAGTGGCCGTCTACAAAGTGCTGTATCTGAGTCTGCTGAGCCGAGAATAAAATAAACCCCGCCGTGACCCTTGGGGGCCCAGACGCTGCACGGGCCGTGCAGAGGGAGTCGCGGGGCTCTGCGGGACCTGCACCCAGGGCGTCCAGGCGCCCCTGCAGGGCGAGGGCGAGGGCTCGGTGTGAGGAGCCCTCCGAGGGACACGGCGCTCTTGCCTGCCCCGCCAGAGCCCACCGTTAGTGTGTTCCTCATGGACTAAGCCATGTTCTATGTTCACAGAACTAAGCTCTTCCTATTTTGCGCTAAATCTGCCTCCCTGGTTCCCTCCATTCCTGTTTGTCCCTGCGTTCCTCCACACAGGCGGGCGGGGCGTTTGGCGGGACCCTCTCCATCAGGAGGGCACCGGCTGGCTTCAGGCAGCTCCGCCCCGGGGAGGCTGCAGGCCCCTGGTGCCCTGTGCACCCACCAGGCCTCAGGCGAGGCGGGTCCCCGCCGTGGCCTTGTCACTGGGGCAGCTGCCGGCCCCCTGCTGACGCCCTCCCTGCCTTGTCACAACCCCTCCTTTGACGCCTTCCCACGCCACGCCGCGGGTCGTGACGATGTGTGAACAAGGGCTCGTAAGTGCAGAGAAGCAAACACACAGGCCCTCATTCAGCTGTCCCCGCTCCAGGGGCAGCTCTGCAAAGAGGCCTCTGTTGTGAAGTTCCGATGCACACGATGCCCAGAGCGGAATGCCCCAAAGTTCACTGAGGCCGCAGGGCCCCCACCCCCGCACCAGGCCCTCCGTTGACAGGCCGCCAGGCCTCCCCTGAGGCAGCGCGGCCTCGGCAGCGGCGTTCACAAGGCACCAAGTGCCTGCTGCGGAAGCTGATAAGAAGGTGCGTGGCCCCCCAGCACCACAACCAAATCAGACCCCATCAGTAAGGCCCTGGCCTCAGTTTTCCCAACTGTGGAATGGAGACTGCTTCCCCCTCTCTCTTCCGGCCTGGTTTCCAGTGGAAATAAGGTGGGACAAGCGTCTGGCTCTCAGGGTTCCCCACGCGGCTGCGGTGGCCCTTGTCTCATGGGCTCCCTGCATGCAGGCCCCGCGGCCAGCAGGTGCGCCCTGGCCCCTGTGTTCTCTTCCACCATCAGGAGGCCTTAGTGCAGCTCAGCTCTCCCACCCTCTCGGGACAGGTGAAGAGAGCCTGCCTTTCCCCGGGAACTGACACTCTACTGAGTTGAGAGAGAGAGAAAGCCGTGGTGCCTGGGAGCAACCATGGGGGCCTGCTCATGCCTTTCTCTGCGTCCTTGAGCTTGCTCGCTACGGCGTGATTTCTCTCTCGTTCCCGTGTCTTTCTAACGAAAGACTTTCTTTCAAAGGGGATCTTCCTCCCGCAGTTGATCGCACCCACCTGCAACCTGAGGCATTCAGAGAGAAACAGCGGGAGAGCGCAGGCATGTCCCCAGTTTGTCTGCAGATGGCGTGCATGGGAATCTGGGCTGGCGGTGGGGCGGGTGGGGTGGAAGGAGGACAAGCCCGCGCGCTAACGCAAGGCAGACCGGCCCCCCCGGCGGGTGGGCCTCGGCCAATCAGCTGAGGGGCTGAATGACATACACGGTGGATGCAAGGCGAATTTGCTCTCTCTGACTTCTCACCAGGACTCGGCCTGGAGCCATGCCACCGGCGGCCCTGGGTCTCCAGCTTGCCGACTACAGATCTTGGACTTCTCAGCCTCCGTGACCACAGAAGCCGATTCCTGATGATACACCTCGTGTGATCAATCACCCCCATGGGTCCAGAAGGCAGAACGTCAAACCAAAGAGGATTGCACTCCCGTCTGACCCTCTACTTGGTTTGTTTTGCGCCTGCTTGGGACCCATCACCCCTTCCTTCTCTCCAAGTGCTCTCTTTCTGGAACAGGAACAGCCATCCCAGGCCTGTCTCACGCAACTTGTCCTGTGTCACGGGTTCACAGCTGGAGGGGAATTTGGCCTCGGAGGGAATCACACCTCACTGCCCCCCATGGTCCTCCCTGGCCCCTATGATCCTCACCGCCCCCCATGGTCCTCACTGCCCCCTATGGTCCTCGCTGC
>NW_023270615.1:19153989-19158453 GCF_011800145.1 Mirounga leonina
CTCACTGGCCCCCATGATTCTCACTGGCCCCCATGGTCCTCACTGGCTCCATGATTCAATTGCCCTTTATGATCCCATTGGCCCCATAATTCTATTGCTCCCTTTAATCCCAATGGCCCCATGATCCCATTGGCCCCATGGTCCTACTGGACCCATGATTCCATTGCCCCCCATGATCCCAATGGCCCCCATGATCCCAGTGGCCCCACGATCCTACTGGCCCCCTTACTCATCTTCCTCTTACCCAACTCCAGACCTAGGCTCTTTTGCCCTATTAGGATGTCACTTCTACTGGGTACTTGGACTGTGTGTGAGGCTCTTTGTTTCCAGATTCCTCACTGGAGTCAAGAATCCCACCTACACTTCATGAAGACACTGCTTAAAAGAGAATTTCAGAATGTAACTCTTGACAAGCTCTCCAGGATGCCCCCACAAAGCTGGGGTGGATTCAGGGGTTTGTAAGCACATGATCAAGACAGTGTTACCATGAAAAAGGACTCACCATCATTAGTCATCAGGGAACTATAAATTAAAGCCAAAAAGGGCTATTGCTACACACCCACCAGAATGGCTAAAAATGACAGGCTGACAATATCAAATGCTAGCGAGGACACGGAGCCATCAGAACCCCCAAGCGCTACAGGGGGAAGTGCCGAACAGTGCAACCACCCTGGGAAATGTTCTGGTAGCTTCAGATAAAACTCAACATAAACCTACCATGTGACACAGCGTTTTCCATCCTCGACTAATATCTAGGATCGAAGAGATGAAAAATCTATGTCCACAGAAAGGACTATAATGGAATGTTCACAGCAGCCCTATTCATAACAGCCCAAAACAACCCAGCTGTCCCTCAACAGAAGGTACAAACAGTGATCTAGTCATATGATGAAATATTTCTCAACTGCAAAGTGCAACAAACAACTAATACATTCAACAACACGGATGGTCTCAAAATATTATGGTGAGTGAAAAAAGCCAGACGCAGAAGAGCACACACCTTATGATCACATTAACTCGTTTCTTGAACCAGGAAACCTAATCTCTGGAGTAAAAGAGAATCAGCCCAGTGGTTGCTTCTGGAGTGAGTCAAGGATTGATGGGTAAGGAATGGGGAGTGCTCTGGGGTGATGCAAATGTCCTGCTGCTGAAGTTCAGGTCACACAGGTGGGTGCACTTGTCAAAACACAGTGGAGGGCACACTTAAAATTTGTGCATTGAGTTATATAAACTTTTCCTTGAAAAAAAAGAGCTATACACAAATATTAAATTCTAATTAATGATGTACATGCTGAGGTACTGAGGAAGAAAGGCATTAAAGTCTACAAATTACTTTGAAAGGCATCAAGAAAATAAGACAGTTGACAGATGAGTAGAGGAATACATGGGTGAATTGGTAACAGATAAGAGTAAATGTAATAAAATGTCAATGGTAGAATCTGTGCTGAACAGGTGTTTGGTACAGTTTTTTCACATTTTCTGTAGTTTGAAAATTCTCGTAATGAAATGTTGGATGGGAGGGGGACATGTAGAAAAGTTCAAGATGCCTCTGGTTCATGGTTTCTTAGAGTAACTGACCATTCTTCTCTGCGTCCACGTGGCTCCAGGGAAACTGGACGATGGGGTGTGGGGAGCGTGCTCTCAGAGTCGGGGGTTGGGGGGAGAGGGGCAGAGGCAGGTGACAAGGGTGCTGCTGGGTGTCAGCCAGGGCTCAACCTCAAGCACAGAGCCACCAGGAGGTACACACTAAGAGGGTTGTCACAAGGAATCGGTTTACATGAATTTGGAGTCTGACTAGGCAAGTTTGAACTCTGTTGGACCAGCCTGTGTGTAAGGGCAGGAATTCTTGTGCATGGGCTGGGGCCACTGTCTGTCCATGGCAGAATTTCTTCTCCCTCAGGAAAGCCTAGGCTCGGCTCGTGATGCCCTTCAACTGATTAGATCTGGCCCACCCGGGTCATCTAGGCTAATCCTCCTTAATTAAAGTCCGCTGATGAAGGTCTTTAATCACATCTGCAACGTACCTTCAGAGATACACCTAGATGAGTGTTTTATTGACTGAGGACTGTAGTTCAGCCAAGTTGATACCAAAAACTGACCATCTCAGGGAAGTTGAATTGGGGGCTTTGTCTCTGTTCCCAGTAAGACCGCAGGCCACACACTCAGATACACCAGCAGCCTCATCCAGGCATCCTTTCTGGACAGACTGTAGAAATCCCAGCTTCTTAAGTAGCCTTCTAAACAGCTTAGGTTGGCTGATTACATTGTTAACCAGTTAAAAATGAGTCAAAAAACCACCGCACATAAGCGTCTGCTTTTGTGTGGGAATATGGTTTCTAAGATGACGGTGGGTTGGGGGGAGGGCAGGAGCCAGAAGCAGGCGAGGAGCCCACAGGCTCCGTGGACACCAGCAGAGGAGAGGGGCGATGCACACGGGTCCTCGGAGCAGCTGAGCCCACCCCAGGAAGGGGCTGCTCTGAGCTGCAGGTGCCATGGGTTGAAAATCTTAAGTTTCCTGTCCCATTGTGTGAGCAGACCAGATCAGGTCAGGGAAATGGGGCTCTGCATTCTCCTTGTACATCAGGCAGAAGTGATTGAGATGCACAAGCCAGCTGCCACTGAAATGGATTCCTCACACCAGCCAAGCGGCTAGTTAATAAGCACATGGGAAAATGTTCAGAATCATTAGTGATGGTAAAGTATAAATTACAACAATGATACACCCTTTTGCCAAGCCACGTGGAAAGTAAGGAGAGAGGCCAGCGCTCTGGGGCTGTTGCGGGGTGGGGGGGGCAGGTCCTGCTGAGGGCAGATGGCGCAGACCCTCGGAAGGCAATCGTGATTTGCAGCAACTGCAGAGCAGGCGTGGCTGTCATTATTTCCAGCAAGAAGTCGACGGCATCCCACGGATCCGCCACAGGGAAGTTACGGAAATGAGGGTCTCCGTCCAACGGATGTGCAGTGGAATGCTCCACGTCGTATTTGAGAGGTGGCTATTATTGTTCTTACAATACGGAAAAGAAATTAGGGGCCTGGCTAGCTCATTACAGCCTATGGGATCCCTGAAACCAAACTTCAGCTGAGGCCCATGAAATCTAAATTGCTTTTTAAATTAACTGGCAGGAAACCCTGAATGAGGATTTTGTCTCCAATTCAGTTAATAGGAACCAGATGCAAAGTTTCAATCAAACCCTCATTGTCTAGTGGTCTGGTACCCATTTATCCATGTGCACACTAAGCTAAAAATATTTTATTCATTTGCATCTTCTGTTGATTAATACCTTGGATACATAGTAACTGCCTGAGATACATTCTTCCTGAGTAATAAAAATGAACTTGCAAACATTAACGTGGGAATGCTAGAAATGTCTCATGTTTTCCCCCAAATCAAATGAACTCTGAGTCGAAATCTCCATCCCACTCAGCTGGAGGAAAATTCAATCTCTGTCTGCATGGGAACCTGCCCCCAGCTCTCCATGGGGCCACATGGTGGTCCTGAGGACCTGGCGGAGAGGAGCGTATTCTGAAAGGTCGTCTGCTCTTGGGTCCACATTGCCCCCTAGGGTGGAAGCCGCACACCTCCCTGCAGGTGTGTGAGGACGCTGGGCCCACCCCATTCAGCTTCCAACCACGCACCCAGGCTTCCTGGGCTGGGAAATGGCTCTTCCTGAAAGGTCACCATCTCCTGCTTTGTCCCAAGAGCCCTCCCTCTGTGCCTGCAGGCTCCTACCTGGGGAAGCCCAGCAAACAGTGAACCACATAGTCGTGTAAAACACACAAACGCACACGCTAACACACACCTCACACCAGGAACGTGGAGCAGCTTTGCAACTCATTTCCACCCTGCGAACAGCCCTGAGGCAAGGCCTTTTTGGGGACAGAAGAGGAAAAATGTGAGCTCAGAGCTTTGTGGGTTTTTTACACATTAGTAAACTATCCAGCTAGGCGAGGAGTCATTCTTTCTCGTTAACGTTGCAGACTTGCTCCTTGTGTGGGGTGCACACCTTCAGTTAAAACTAGTAAATCTAGCTGTTAATACCATTTGGTGTATTAACCTTGGAAATGTGAGTTCGCCCCTGCAGGTCCCATATTCTCATCGTGAACTGCAGCTAAATCGTAGGATCCCATAAGAATTACGGTACGGTGTCCTGCCCAACGCAATGTGTGCTCAGTCACCTGGGAAAAAGTTCGACTCAGTTCAACACGAAATGGAAGGTCCCCCGCATTCCCCAAGTCTTAGTCTCCCCGAGAAAGCTCTGAGGGGTGGGTGTTGTCAAAAACAATCCGAAGAGCTAGCGGCAGTTCATGGAAGAAATGCAAAGGAATCCACAGTTAACAAATAATTACACATATTCTCAAGACTGGCCACAACGCTGTTCAGAGCTTGTAAAGGCAAATGAATGGAGGCGACTTAGATGCCCACCCCGCGGCACCCTAACAGGTCATGGCTCAGCCGCTCTGCAC
>NW_023270615.1:19158463-19164385 GCF_011800145.1 Mirounga leonina
AGATGCCCACCCCGCGGCACCCTAACAGGTCATGGCTCAGCCACTCTGCACAACTTAGATGCCCACCCAGCAGGACCCCTAATGGCTCAGCCGCTCAGTGCAAGGTCAAACAACTCTAAGAAAAATGAGAGGAATACACGTAAGGACCTGGAAGAACGCCCATACAGATGGTTGGGGTTCTTTCTTTAAAAAAAAAAAAAAAAACGTGAGTTGAAAATCAATGCACAGAGCTTCCATGTTGTAAAATACACGTTGGGGAGGACTTTTGCATTTGCATATGTGTGAGGACTCATTTGCATATGCATATGTGGATGTGATTTGCATACGGATTCTGGGCGGAACACAATGAACCACCCATAATGGTTATGTGGGATCAGAGAAAGGGACTACGGGGAGATCCTCCTGTGCGGTAACAGGGGCGGGGCAATGTTCTCATGTGCACAGGCTCCTGCCTTCACCCCTACAGTCAAGACAGTGACACATTCCCATCGTCACAAGGATCCCTCCCGTTGCCTGCCATAACCACACCTCCTGTCCCCACCTGTCCCCAAATCTCACAACTACCACCCTGTGCTCCCTTTCTATAATTGTGTCATTCCAAGAATCATAAACATGGAATCCTTTGGCATGTACCCTTTGGGAGTGGCTCTCTCTCATCCGGCCTGGGTCCCCCCTCGGGTTCATCC
The DNA here is from genome assembly GCF_011800145.1 of Mirounga leonina. Lineage (NCBI taxonomy): Eukaryota > Metazoa > Chordata > Mammalia > Carnivora > Phocidae > Mirounga > Mirounga leonina. Next base: position 19,159,150 of record NW_023270615.1, read on the forward strand.
ACACTGCTGTGTGTGTCACTAGACTGGTCCTCTGTCGCTGACTGTTGTCCCCTGGTGTGGGCGCACCACTCCGTTCCACCATTCCCGCAGGGAACCCGGGTTGTTTCCAGTTTCAGGTGATGACCAATAAAGTTGCCATGAACGCTGAAGCACAGATGTTTGTGAGAACAAACGTTGTCCTTTGGCTGGCCACGTGGTAGTTTTACGTACGTACAGGGATCTGCCACGGCGGCCGCCACGCCGGCCATCCCAGCATATGTCAGCCAGCTGTGAGTCAGCCGCCCGTCCAGTCTCTCTGCTCGGACTTGGAATTCTTGTCATTGGTTTCACTACTCAGCCCGATGGAGGTCTGGCGCTCTCTCACCTGTGGCTTTAATGGACATTTCCCCGGTGGCGAATGGTGTTGAGCGCTTTCGTGTTTGTCTGCCATCTGCGTGTCCTCCTTGGGGAGCTGTTTCTTTGTGTCTTTTACTCACTTTCTAATTGGACTGGTTTACTGCCATCGAGTTTGCAAGTTCCTTGCAGTTTCTAGGTCCTAGAACGCTCTAGGTACTGTGTCGTTTGCAAATCTTTTCTCCCAGTCTGTACATTGTTCACCCTTGTAACAGCAAAATTTTAAAATTTTGGTGACATCCAATGTAACAGTTTTCCTTTTATGGGTGACGCTTTTGGCATCAAATCTAAGAGCTCTCCACCCAGCCCTAGATCCTGAAGGTTTTCTGCTATCTTTTTCTAAGTTTTTCTAGTTTCACATTTTATATTTAGATTTGACATCCATTCCGAGTTAATCTTTATATAAGATGCGAGGCTTTGACCGAGGCTCTTCTGCTTTTCTTTACCTTGGGCAGCCAGTTGCTTCACACCTTTGCTGGAAAGGTTACCTCTCCTCCGTGGAATTCCTTTTGCACATTTGTCGACACTCAATTCGGCATGCTTGTGGAGGCCTATTTCTGGGTGCTCTCCTCTGCTCCACGGAGTGCTGTTTCTGTTCCTCTGCCGGAGCCACGCTGTACCACTCCCCGCACCACACAGAGGCCTCAATGCTGGCCAGACGGGGCGCTTCAGCTTTTTCTTCTTCCCAAGTGTGTTAGCCATATAAATTTTGAGTAAGCTTGCTTGTATTTACCAAAATCAATCTTTCTGGGTGTGTTGATAGGAATTGCATTAAACTTACAGATCGACCTGGGGAGGATGGAATGAGAGCATCAGGCAACCCCGTGGGGCCCCAGGTGCTGCGGGCAGGGCCGTCCTCCGCACCTGCTCTGAGCAACCCAGCAGCCATCTCCCCAACCTGGAGCATCTCTTACTTCTCTGGGAGTTTCTCCCCCTTCGAGTTCTTCATTTTGTCTTGCTTGAACTTTCATCAGCCAATGCCGAATGTCCTGTCCTGAGCTGCTTACATAGTTTTCTTACATTTTTTCAATTTCTGAGTCTATCTTTTGTTGTATTTTCTGTGAGATCCGTCAGGTTTATCTTCCAAAATCCCTATTAAACTTTTCATTTTGCTTATTCTGTTTCCAAGAGGACTTTCTTCTCCTCCTACTGTTGCTTCATGTAGCACTTTTAATGCACCCAGTATATTTCATGAGCTTTCCAAAATGTGCATCTTATTCCAGCACAGCATACACACAAATGGTCCAGGAGTCCTGAGTGTGCAGCTCCACGGATGTTCAAACGAAGCACACTCATGTGGCAGCACCTGGCGCACATTTGTGCCCCCTCCCCACCCACACCCTCCTGGGAGGATGGCTGTCTTGCCTTCCAAGCCCACTAGTCAGTCTTGACTTTTTAGACCTCGTAGACAGAATCATATAGTTTGCACTCTTTTGTATTTCTTTCACTCAAAATAGCCTGGGAGGGTCACCCATTCTCCTTCTCACTGCCAATGTTACTCCATTGTATGAAGTGGGTAAATCCTACCCTCAATGGGCTTTTCGGTGCTCCCAATCGGGCTATTATGGATAGTGCTGCTTTGAATCATTCCGTGCATGCCTCTCAGTGAACACACGTACACACCTGTGTGCCGAGGAGTGGAGTAACTGGGTCATAAGCTCCAAATGTGTCAGCTCCGGAGAGTCTGCTGAGCGGCTTCCCAGAGCGCGTGAATGAGCCCACGCACCTGCCGGCTCAAAGTGCTCCCGTTTGGTGTCGTCCGTGACCTTCACCCGAGCCGCTGTGGTGGGCCTGCTGTGGTATCACATTGAGGTTCTAATTTCATTTCCCTTTGACCAATAAAGTTGAGCAATTTTACATGTTTATTGGCAATTTGGAGATATTCCTTCTCAAAGTGCCTGTTTGGGGTCTCAATGATTTCTTTTTTTTTTTTTTTTTAAGATTGTATTTATTTATTTTTTGACAGAGAGAGAGACAGCGAGAGAGGGAACACAAGCAGGGGGAGTGGGAGAGGGAGAAGCAGACTTCCTGCGGAGCAGGGAGTCCGATGCGGGGCTCGATCCCAGGACCCTGGGATCATGACCTGAGCCAAAGGCAGACGCTTAACGACTGAGCCATCCAGGCGCCCCAATACTTTTATTTTTTTAAAATATTTTATTTATTTATTTGACAGAGACAGACACAGCGAGAGAGGGAACACAAGCAGGGGGAGTGGGAGAGGGAGAAGCAGGCTTCCTGCCGAGCAGGGAGCCCGATGCGGGGCTCGATCCCAGGACCCCGGGATCATGACCTGAGCCGAAGGCAGACGCTTAATGGCTGAGCCACCCAGGCGCCCCAATGATTTCTGCATCTAATTGTCAATGTTCTTCCTGAGTTATAGTTCCTTACCTTTCTGCCCCATGACGATTGTGGAGTCTATATGTTTGTAATTGGTTATTGCTGGTTAGGAAAAAAATATTTTGGTATTTTTGTAGTCTGGTTTTCACCTTTCCCATCAAATATTTAAAAGGACTCAGAGGTGTCCATGTTGGAATGCTTTTGGGGAGGGGGAAAGAGCAGCTGCTAAAAACAGAAACTGTACCTATTCCCACTTCCCCCCCTTAGTAACAGAGCCCTCCTCCCAGCACAGTGCTCTCTGGGCCCAGCCTCTTAGCAGGGGCCGGATTTGCCTCCCTTGCAGCTGCGCATGGCTCTGGGACAGAGCTGGAGCAGCAGTGATGGGGGGCAAATCTCCCACAACACGTCCCCCACAGAGGAGGCTGCTCCATGCCTGCTCCCCTCCTGCCTCAGCCTCCAGCCACAACAGGAGGGCCTGAGCGGAGCTGGGGGCAGCAGTGAAGCAGGGCCTGCATCCTGGGGCCTCATGGGAACCTCCCCATCTGGGGGCTGTGCCCTAAGAGAGACACATCATTCTGTGGTTTGTGAGCCGCCACAGTTCGGGGTCTCGTTTTTACAGCAGCTGCGCCTGAGCGCTAACTAGTACAAGCTTTTTCTACCATATATGATGCTAAGAATTTTATGCACATCAATAATTCCTTTTCATAGCAATTAAATGCTCCATGCCCATTTTTACAGAAACTGAGGCTCAGAATTATTATTCTTGATCAGAATCTCAAAATTTATCAATTAGTTCCAGATTTCAGATTCAAAGCACAAGGTTTTTCTACTACACAAGTAGTTTCAAAGCTTTCTGTTTTATTTTTTACTTATGATTTTTGCCTCTTATTGGCATAAGTTTTTTTTTTTTTCAAATAAAATTTTATGTGGACCTCTGATACAAAACACAGCAAGCAAATGAAAGAAAAGCTGTTTGGGTTGAAGCTGGGTTGGGACATTTAGAGACCCACCTGTCGCCCCTCATCTCTCCACAGACCAGGCCTCCCTTTCAGGAGCCCGGGACAGGCTCACCAGGAACAGAACTGCAAGGAACTTAGGGCCCACACGCAAGACTCAAGCTACAACTGGCCTTGGTTTTCATCCTCAGGTATTACACGTCCCCAGTGCTAAATGCTATGCCCACTCTCCTGGAACCCAGCAGGTAGGACTGCTTTTCAAAAAGGACATCAGACTCATTAGATGGAGCACAGACCTTAAATGTTCTGCTAGTTCTCACAATCAATAAAATGGAAGTTCCTGAGTACCTCCCAGAGCTCCTCACCTCCAAACGGAGTGCAACTTATATGAGTGTCCTCATGTGGGTCCAACTCCGTGACCAGTTTATAGGTCAAGGATGAAACATTAGTCTATTTGTTTTACTTCAACTTGTTTACCCAGCTTCGGGACTACCCTTCTTAATAAGGCTTGGTATTATTAAGTCTTGACTATTTCTAACTTCAAACTCATGTTACAGAATGAAGGGGAAGAGTGAGGCACTCAGGCCATCCGTGCACATTCTGAAAGTAATTCCCAAAGGGTCCAGGTACTCTGGGAGCCATACCAGCAGCTCTGGTGAAAGGGCTGTGCCCTTGGAGAACCCATGTGAAGGGAGGGCCCCCACTGGGATATGCAGGCTTCAGGATGTTCAATAATAATCACTAATTTCTTTACAGGGCCTGCTGTACAGAATATTTTCCTAAAAACTCCATCACTTCTATATTAATATAATAATGAGAAAAGCAAATCAGTGAGAAAGGAATTCAAAGTTATGGGGGATTTCTCTTTTTTCTCCAGAATTGATAAGACAAACCAAAGTGATGCCTTAATCTAGAATAAAAAATTGAATAATTACATTGAATAATTCCTGGAGAAGGCTGGCCTCCCATGCTCTACAAGCTGCCTAAGAGATTTCCTTTAATGCCCCAAACTGAACTGCCTCCAACTGGCCAGCCCTCCTCATGTGTGGGGTTCTGACAGCATGAGGGTTTCATGCAAGAAAGACATGGAGAGCCTTCTTCAGACTTACTCTGTTTTCCTATGCTCCCCCATTTCCAGGTTTAAATGTCATCTTTTTTGTGATGTTTAATTTTATGTGTCAATTTGACCAGGCCATGGGGTGCCCAGATATTTAGCTAATCATTATTCTAGGTGTTTCAGGACTGGTGCTTTTGGATGACATTAACTTTGCCCTCCCTAGTGTGGGTGGGCCTCATCCAATCAGTTAAGGGCATGAATAGAACAAAAAATTCCCCTGAGTAAGACGGAATTCTCCAGCAGACAGATGGCCTTTAGATTTTATCTACACCGTTGGCTTCCCTGGGTCTCCAGCCTGCTGGGCCCCTATTGTAGATTTGGACTTAGTCTCCATGATCACACCAGTCAATTCTTTATCATAAATAAGGGAAGGAAGGAAGGAAAGAAGGAAGGAAGGAAGGAAGGAAGGAAGGAAGGAAGGAAGGAAGGAAGG